>NC_137903.1:42822148-42943421 GCF_963455335.1 Martes martes
CAGACACTTAACCGATTGTGCCACCCACAATCAGTCTGAGGTCTTACTTATTTAAATAAAAGGTCAGAATGAAAGGGAGAAGGACAAGCAGACTCTGCACTGAGTGTGGAGCCCAATGTGGGGGCTGATCTTACCACCCTGAGATCATGACCTGAGCCAAATCAAGAGTCAGACACTTGAGATGCTGGGTGGCTCAGTCAGTTGAATGTCTGCCTTTGGCTCAGGTCATGATCCCAGGGTCCCGGGATCGAATCCCGCATCAGGCTCCTTGCTTATCAGGGAGTTTGCTCCTCCCTCTGCCTGTGCTCCACTGCTTTGTGCTTTCTCTCTCTATCTCTGTCTGTGACAAATAAATTAATAAAATCTTAAAAAAGAAAAAAAGAGTTCGATACTCAACTGACTGAGCCACCCAGGAACCCCAGCAATAGGGTATGTTTTTAATTAACGCATGTACATTGTTCTTTTAGATATGCTATTTAATGCTATTGCATACTTAACTATAGTTCAGTGCAAACATCACTTCATATGCACTGGGAAATGAAAAAAATCATTTGACTTGTTTTATTGTCATATTTACCTTACTGCTATAGTTTGGGACTGAACCTGAAACATCTCTGAGGTATGCCTGCAGTTCCAGAAATTTGGGGGTTTTTTTGGATTTTCTACATAGGCAATCATGTCATTTGCAAACAAAAATCATTTTATTTCTTCCTTCCCAGTCTGCATGCATTTTATTTCCATTTCTTGTTTTATTATAGTAGCCAGGACTTCCAATATAATATTGCTATGACCTGAATATTTGTGTCTCCCCAGATTCATATGTTGAAACACTAATCCCCAGTGAGATTGTGTTTGGAGGTGAGGTCTTTGGGAAGTAATAAGCACATTTGGTTATGAGGGTGGGGCCCTTATGATAAGATTAATGTCCTTATAAAAGAAGAAAAGGCACAGCATCTCTTTTTCTGCTTGGGTGCACCAAGGAAAGGCTATATAAGGATATAACCAGGAAGAGGGTCCTTACCAAGAATCTTACCATGCTGATAGCCTGTTCGCAGACTTCCCAGCCTTCAGAACTGTGAAAGATAAATGTTTCTTCTATAAACCACCCAGCCTATGGTCGTTTGTTACAACAGCCTGAACTGACGGAGACAAATGTTAAATAAGAGTGGTGAGAAAGGACAGGCTTGCCTAGCTCCCATTCTTAGGATAACAGCATCTGGAAACGGGATGTGGTGTCAGCCCTGACATAGCTCTTCTAGTGCCTTGTTTGGAGCCTCCCCTGTTCTGTTCGGGCTTCCCGGAGACCTCCTCCTGGGAGAGAGTCTGCACCTTGCGGCTCTTCCAGCTGTCATGCACCGTCATTACACGGGAGGCCTGTGGGTGTGCCTGATGTGCAGCAAAGGGGAACATCCTCTCATCTTGGGATTAAACCTCAGCCTTTCAGTGGGCTTTTAGCGCATCTCTAGGTTATGACCTTCCCAAGTTTTTCTTAGCTCTTTTTCTCTTTTGGAAGAGGTAGGAAGGGTGGGTGGGGCTGGAGTCACACAATTGCGTTTGTTGTAGATGGGATACCAGGTTCCATGGTCTTTTCTCTTGGCGAGTAGCCTGCTGCATTAGGGAGAAAGCTCTGGACTATACAATAATCTTCCTTTCTTCCCCCCACACCCTTCCACAACCACAAGAAGATCTTTCTTGGGTCTTCCCTTTGAGAAACTGGTGGGGCTATTGGAGGTAAAAATGTATGAAAACATGGTAGTCTCCTCAAGACTGCAGCTCCCAGGATTTTCTCACTCTCATGCTGGCCCACATACAGCCTGGCAGCTTGTCTGTGTAACCATGTCAGTGCTTCTAGCAGCTAACGGCTCCAACAGTTTCGGCTTCACCTAGGCGGATTTCAGCCGTGTCCCTGAGTGAGCCAGTTTCTCCAGAATTTGGGGTGCTGATTTGTCCTGCAACCTTAGTTCTCTAAGGAGTCCAAGAAAAGTCACTGATTTTCAGTTTGCCCAACTTTTTCTTGTACTAAGTACGGAGTGACAACTTCCAAACTCTTTACGTGTCCTAGCTGAAACTGAGAATCTGGGAAATGTTTTATCACTGATACTGTTTAGAATTGCTGACTCATACTGCTGATAAAACGTAGACTTTTCGTAGGTTTTATTTTTTGTTTTAAATTCTCTACAGGTGCACCTGGGTGGCCCCAGTTGGTTAAGCCTCTGACTCTTGATTTCGGCTCAGGTCATGATCTCAGGATGGTAAGATTGAGCCCTGTGTCAGCTCTGCACCGGCTGTGGAGCCTGCTTATGATTCTCTCTCCGTCTCCCTCTGCCTCTCCACCCCACTTAAAGATAAATGAATGAATTAAAAGTTTAAAAAATTGTCTACAGATAAACTTACTCCTTATCACTTCATCTGGGAGGACTACTCTCTCTCCCCCATGAAGTCTTTTGTGCACATTGGATCATCCCTGGGTTTTCTACCATTTTTTCTCTCTCTCTTATCGTTCACCTGCTGACCCTTAACTATCCTTCAGTCTCAACTTAAATCTCATTTCTTCAAGAATATTTATTTCCCTCTCCCTTCAATCTAGGTTTAATCTAAACTTGGTTAAATTACTCTATTTTATATTCCTTTAGGCTCCTGCATACCACTTTTTGTATATTTAACTCCTTTGAAATTACTTTTTCAAAGTCATTCCTATAAGGGCAGGGATCATTTTTGTTTTCCTAGTACCTGGCACAATGTAAGTACTCAAAAATATTTCATTTGATTGGTAATTGACTGAAAGATGCGACCCTAGGATTGTATATCTTGCCGAGTTGTCTTTAATGTGCAGCAGTAACAGAAAGTCATTAAAATGCAATATTTGAAAAACATTACTTGAATTTGTAATCCAGGATAAGACCAAACAAGTAATCATGCATAACTAGAGAAGATGTGCTATAAATAGTGAGTTGTCAACATTAAGTCCAGTAAGTCAGACATTTTTCTTTTTTAAAGCACAGAACAGATTGTAGTTGTTAGGATCATTGAAACAAAAGCTCTATGATGCAAAAATAATAATTTGGCAATAATAGAATGATATAAAAATTGTAGGGCATGACCAAAAATTGAGAAGTGTCAAATCTGTACTGTTTAGTCCTGAAGTTAATTGATTGAAAAATATGTATGTTTAAGAATTTATTGAAAATCATAGACATTATCATTGGTTAAAGAAAAAAAGAAAACAAAAAACAAATTGTAACTTCTAAATTTCTTTAGCAAAGGATGGGATTGGGAGCAAACAAGGTAAATAAAAACTGCATAATGAAAGAAGTATGAAAAACAGAAGTTGTGGAATAATACAGAATTAGGACCTACTTGGAGTGCCTGGCTGCCTCAGTCAGAAGAGTGTGTGTTCTTGATCTCAGGATCGTGAGTTCAAGGCCCACGTTGAATGTAGAGATTTCTTTAAAAAAAAAAAAAAAAAGAATTAGGACCTACTGTCTACACTGAAACATTCATACATGTATAACTTAAAAGGGGTAAAGTTATCTAATAAAGGAAAAGATGCTCAGATCGAGTAAAAAGATGTATACACACATATATGCTGTCTGTGGAAGCCATAATTTTGAAAAATGACTCAAAAATTAAAAATGAATATACAAACAGGGCACCTGACTAGTTCAGTTAGTAAGCATGTGATTCTTGATCTTGGGATTTTAAGTTCAAGCCCCACTTTGGGCCTACAGCTTACTTAAAAAAAATGTGCAAAGAAATGCAAAAAAGGGCATGCAAAAAATGTAATAAAAACTTATAATGACAGAAAAATTGAATTTATTTATTTAAAAAAAAGGTTTTTTTTTGTTTGTTTGTTTGTTTGTTTGTTTTTTTAAGTAGTCTCTGCCCAATGTGGGGATTGATCTCATAACCCTGAGATCAAGAGTCCCATGCTCTGGGTGCCTGGGTGGCTGAGTCAGTTAAGCATTTGCCTTCAGCTCAGGTCATGGTCCTGGAGTTCCTGGAGTCCTGTGGAGTCTCAGGATCGAGCCCTGCATCAGGCTCCCTGCTCAGCAGGGAGTCTGCTTCTCCCTCTGCCCCTCACCTGGCTCATGCTCTTTCTTGCTCTGTGTCTCTCAAATATATAAGTAAAATTTTAAAAAGAAAAAAAAATAGATTCCCATGTTCTCCTGACTGAGCCAGCCAGGTATCCCCAGAAACAGTTGAATTTAGAGAAAAATATCACTTGTGTTCTTTAAGAATATAATCCAACATGAAGATATAGCTAAAATATATAAGCCAAAATGTTCTTTTCAGAAGTGTAAAGAAAATAATAGAAAATATTATAGTAATGGAAAATGTTATAATCTCTCTTAATCCTTGAATGATAAAGTAGACAAAAAATATGTGAAGCTACAGGGAAATAAAAGTTGGATTAATAAGATTAATTTAATTGATATGCGTTTCTTCAGCTCTATATCTAGCAAACAGGTGATGCACTTTCTTCTCACTTTTAAAATATTTATAGATTTTGTCCATATAGTAGGTCAAAAAGAAACCTGAATTAATTCAAAGTAATACAAACCATGTTCTCTGATTATGATGCAAATTTTTTTTGATATTGTTCTTTATAAACGTAGGTGTGAATAAGATTCAAGTGACTGGAAATGAAATCTTTCTTCATACCCCTCATGTTAAAAAGTTGAACTCAGAATGAGGATCTTGCTGGCTTAGTTGGTAGAGCATGCAACTCTTGATCTCAGGGTTGTGATTTGGAGCCCCATGTTGAGTGTAGAGATTACTTAAAAATAAAATCTTAAAAAGTTGGACTTTGAAGAAAATTCATACACTTAAGTACTTCCATTATCAAACAAGAAACAATTAAATTAATATTGAACTCAGATCTTGGGAAAAGAACAATGAAATAAACCTAAGGAAAATAGAACAAATGAAGAAAGAAGTACTAATTAATGAATAAGAAAAAACCAGAGTAAATATATGATCTAGGAACTAGTTCCTTAAAAACATACCTTATTACATAAGAGACCCACCAGTTGAACTTTATCAAGAAAGAGTGAAAATGTAAATACAGGGGCGCCTGGCTGGCTCTTTCAGTAGAGTATCTGACTCTTGATCTTGGGGTTGTAAGTTCAAGCACCACATTGGGCATGGAGGCTTCTTAATTAAAAAAAATTGTAAATACACAAAACTGGATAAAAATTATAAATACACAAAACTGGATAAAAAAAACGAGTAGCTTTGGGGGAAAAAATGAAAGAAATTATTAGAAAATATTTTGTGGGGCACTTGGGTGCTCAGTCAGTTAAGTATCTGACTAGCTCAGGTCATGACCTTGGGGTCCTGCTCAGCAGGGAGTCTGCTTCTCCCTCCCCCTCACCCCACTCATGCCCTCTCTCTCTCTCTCTCTCATATGACTAAATAAAATGTTAAAAAAATAAGAAAATATTTTTCAAGTCTTAATAAATTTGAAGAATATGGAATGGTGTTGAAATTTATATGCCACTGTTCAAGTTTTATAAAACTCATTTTTTTTTAAATTTTCTATAAGTGATCTGAATATTTTCATGAACTCACACCCCAATGAATGATAGAAAATTAAATGTGTACTTGACAATTAGAAATATCTCATTCTCTTTAGGATAAGAGCCTCTTTTCTTTGAAACTGTGCCTTTGGGGTAAAAGTTCAGTCTCTTGATTTCCTTACCACAGTTCTTCCCCAAAATAGGGTCTGGATGTGGTTGACTGGAAAACTGTTTGGTGATGGGGTAGGGAATAGCTTTGCACTGGCTCTTCAGTGGCCTCTGCGACTGAGCTCTGCTTTTGATGAAACTCCTGGTCTGCTCTCTGGATCCGGGGATGATTTGTGGGCACTTTGGCTGGCTTCCATGTGAGTAGGCCTTTCCTCAACTTTTGCTAGTGCTTCTGACCATCTGAGAGCTGGCTAATAAGACTTCCATGTGACTACTCTTGGGGCCATCTGCCTAGAGGTTCTCAACTACAGTTTTTGCTCTGCCTCTTCTGTAGCAATCCCTTGGCAAATTCACTAATCAACTACATTCTGCATCTTTCCAGAGGGCACATAGAAACTTCCGGATCCTTTGGGATCTTAGCACTCTATCTGGCTATTTGGTGTATTCATTTTGTAGATTTCACAATGGAGTGGTTGTCTTATTTCAATGCGGCAACCTCTGTAGCCCATTCCTTGCCCTGACCTACACTGATTGAGGACACTATGCTTTCCACCAAATCCCGAGCTTCCATTTTGGGAGGAAGAACAGGATAAAGGAAAAAGGAGATATTTTAGACGGAAAGAGAATATTTTATTTTTATTTTTTTAAAAAATTATTTAAGAGAGGGAGCGCACATGACAGTAGGGTTGAGGGAGAGGGAGAGAGAAACTCAAGCAGCTTCTGTGCTGAGTGCAGAGCCCAGTGCGGGGCTTGATCTCATGACCCTGAGATCAGACCTGAGCCAAAATCAAGAGTTGGATGCTTACCTGACTGTGCCACCCAGGTGCCCCAGCAGAGAATATTTTAAATCAGAAGAGAATAGACTACTTTAAACTGGCTGCTTTATCCTCTTCTTGTACTGCTCACTTGGATGGGTACCCATGAGCGACATGGGCTTAGATAAAATAAACTAAATGATAAAGTAAACCTATTTGTTTTTCATATCTCATTGGCAATTATTAAATTTTTGGGCTCACTACATTTGAAGTATTTTGGGATGTATTCTCATCTGTTGTAAATCTTGTTGCCCAAAAGTTGTTCCGTTCAGGCTCAAGTCAGATTCTATCTAGAACAAAGGAGTCAAGGAGCTTGAAGTTTCACAACTGACTTTTTTTGGAGTCTTTGGTTAAATACTAGTACGATGGCCAGAATTTATTAACTGTGTGAAGAGATTTCTAAAGAAACACATCCCTTAATATATCAAATCTAAGTTTAGAGCTCTGACTCGGAGTTCTATCATAAGTGTAAAATGGAGAAAATGCCTGGGTGGCACAGTCGTTAAGAGTCCTACCCTTGGTTTTGGCTCCCGTCATGATCTCAGGGTCCTAAGATCAAGCCCTGTCAGGCTCCGCCCTCAGTGTAGGCACTTAAGGCTCTCACTCTCTGTCCCTCTGCCCCTCCCCACTGTGCTCTCTCTCTTTCTCTCAAATAAATAAAATTTAAAAGTGGCATTTTGCTATTTCTTTATAAAATGTCTACATGTATATTTCTTTTTTTTGTTATCCAGCATGGGACTCACTGGATTTCTGTATATTGATGTTTTTTATAGTTATAGAAAATCTCAGGTATTATCTTTTCAAGCATTTGTATAAAAGAAATCAAATAGAAAATCTTCTAAAGCAGCTAGAGAAAAGAATCAGATTACCTAAAGGAGTTAGGTTTACAGATCTCAAAAGGAGCAATGGAAAGCAGAAAACAGATGATTGATATCTACAAGGTGATGAAAAATATGACAGCCAACGTAGAAGTCTCTACAAAGTGAAAGAATCCTTTGGCTATAAGAAAAAATATACATAGAAATGTTTGGATAAGCAGAAACCGACTAATCACACAAAAGGGAATTCTAATAGATATTCCTGAGATTGAAGGAAAAAGACCCTGGATGTATGTCAGAGGAAATGGAAGAGCAACAAAAGTGGTCTATTTAAGTGAACGCTGTATAAAACGACAATAAAACTTTTGTGGTGTTCAGGATTTAGATAGCTAGAGAAATAAAATACATGACAGCGTTGAACATGTAAATTGGAAGGGTATGTGTAGTAAAGGATTCTCAGGCCTTTGCATTGTCCTGGGAGTTAAAGTTATTGATTATCAGACTTTGGTCAGTGAAGGATGCATGTTGTAATGTCTAGTGTAACTATTAAAAAATACAGAAAGAGAGTCTGCTTCTCCCCCTGCTCGTGTTCCTGCCCTCTCTCTTGCCCTCTCTCTCTCTCTCTCTCTCTCAAATGAATAAATAAATAAAAATCCTTAAAAAAATACAGAAACATATATAATTGACAACTTAATAGAATGATAAAAAATGGTAAATATGTTCAAAAGAAGGCTATACCATTTTCCTGAACCTTGTGGTATACCTTTTATCATGAACACATACCAGTATTTCTTGATCACTTAGAGGAAAAGTAGGGTGTGTTACCTTAGGGGGAAGAAAGAATGTCTTCGGGGCACCTGGGTGGCTCAGTGGGTTGGGCCTCTGCCTTCGGCTTGGGTCATGATCTCAGGGAGCTGGGATTGAGCCCCGTGTCGGGCTCTCTGCTCAGTGGGGAGCCTACTTCCCCCTCTCTCTGTGCCTGCCTCTCTGCCTACTTGTGATCTTTCCCTCTCTCTCTCTCTGTCAAATAAATAAATAAATAAATAATCTTAAAGAAAAAAAGGAAAGAATATCTTCAAATAGCATTGAAGAGTAAGGAGAACACTGATTCTACACACAATTTGGGGGTTACTGGAGTATGAGAAACACTGATTTGTGAAGAATTCAAGAGAAGGATGAAGGGTTCAAGAAAAGAAATGTCCATGAGGACTACTAACTGTTGGTAATGTAAAAAAAAATTTCCATGGCATGGAGGTTTCTGCGGGCACAGGTGAAAGGTTTGGGAGAAAGGATAGCAGTGGGAATGGGATCAGCAAGGAGGAAGCTCTGAGCAGTAGAGGAATGCGGAGATTACCAGAGACGCTTCCTAGGCAGAGAACAAGCTTATCAGGGGTGGGTGACATACTGAATTTAGCTCACTGAAAGATTGTCTGGTGAGCTGGTCTCATAAACCCCTTGGTAAATGTTAAGGCTTGTCAGATCAGAAACCTCAGCCAAGTGTTGGGTAGCTGGGCTTCTGAGAGAGTTCTGAGAAATGGCCTTCAGACAGTCTTGGTGGTCTCCATGACTTGCGCTGTGGAAACAGCAGCAACTGTTTGGACTTCACGTGCCATCGATTATGTATCTGACTTGAAAGTTTGCAAAATTGTACTTATTTCTTAAAGTAATATGTCTGTTAAACAAATTGAATTTACCCTTCCTCAGAAGCTAGGTAGTTTTTGGCCATATAGGCATTCCAAAACTCAGAGTTGTCTTTTCAGAAAGAACAGAAGAGTCCAATAAACAGCCAGTTGAATTATGTGGCTCTAGAGAGTATATAAATCAGCATAGAATCCAAAGTCTGTTCGGCATGCATAGTAGTTTCTTATCATCTCTTCCTCCCTTTTGAAATTCTGGTTTGTGCTCTGTGTTCAGTAATGATGGACTTACCTTGATTTCCCACAAGTCATCTCATAACTCAGTGTTTTAATAAATTCATCCAAAAGCTCATTTTAGAAATTATGTATTCTATCCAATATATATTCTGATTCTGTCAATGGCAAAAAGTACACCGTGAACTTCACTCCTCTGGGGTTCGAATCTTTGGAATAAATGGTGAGACTCTCAGGTAGGGTAGTTAAGGAAAACAAAGGGCATACTCCTGTGGTCATTAAATGAATTGGGTATGGATGGAGTTTTGCCTTGGGAGTGATAGCTGTTGATTCCATGATTAATCATTATCACCAACTCTGCAGTGGAAACTAATGAGGCATTTGAATGGTTTTAAATTATTATTCTAAAATAAAAACATTTAATTTGAAGTTGAGAATCACAAACTGTTTGAAAAACAGCTGACAAAATGTCAAGGGTCCGGTTTCTCCTGCTATATTTTATCTTCTAAATGGAAATGGAGCTGAGAGGTGGTGCATGGAAAGAACATAGATCATTTTACCACTCCTTGAAAAGCTAACTCCTCTTTCCCAATGTATTTTTTTTTATTTTCTGCTTTCTGTGAATCTTAAAATAGAGACTCCCAAAGGCAAAAACATGGGAGAGCAAAAGAATTTATCTCATATTGGGAAAAAGTTACATGTGAATAGAAGAAACTTAATATGTGTGTATACTCATACACTTGTAGTCTTTGGAAAGGCTCAGGAAATTAACCTAATATCACTGTCGGGACCAATGGAGGAGTAAGCAAACAGGCATGCAGATGTTCATCTGCAAGCAGAGCTTGGTAAGCAGGCAGTGTCACCATTGGAAGGCAGGTGTTCAAGACCCCTCAGGTAGTTTGTTTTGTTGTTTGAGCTGCTTCTCCAGCTCTGTGTAGGTCTAGCTTGAACTTGGATTATTTTCTTCCCTTTTAAACATTTAAAATCATTTTTTGTACTAAAAACATTTAAAAATAAAAAAAATTATATTAAAAATAATAATGATTACAGGGTAGAAAATTATAAAAGTACACAAAAATATAAAATGCCTTGTAATGGGGCATTTATACCCAGTTACAGCTGTCTTAACATTTGGAGTGTTCTTATATTTAAAAAAAGATCTTATACACACACACACACACACACACACACACACACCCCTACAAGAGTGTATTGGAGATTCTCAGTCCTGGCTACACATCAGAAATCATCAGTGTGCTTTATGTAAGAGAGAAGAACTGAAACTCTAGTCATTTAAATAATGCTTAAGGAATAATCATTATTCCTACCTCAAAAGAGTCATAATATATACTTATTTTCAAGTTAAATTAAGTTTTAGAGGGTGTATATATGTGAATATGCATGTATAAAATTGTTTATGAAAAATGTATATAGCTTCTCACTTTGATTTTTCACCTAATATTTTAAGTATTTCCATGTCATCAAAATTCTTAATAGTCATTACCCATAATGGCCACAAAAATTCCATCCTATGAAAACAGAAATTCCTTATTATTTTTTATTTGTTCTCTTATCATTGAACATTATTTCCAATAAATACACAATGGTGAGCATCATGAGCTAAATGTGTATACATTTATCTGATTATTCCCTTAGGATAGTTTTCCCTAGATGTGGATCTAAAAAAGGAAGGGGCAACATCTGGATCAAGAAAACATGGGGGTGGGGTGATGGGCTCAGTCCCTTATGCATCTGACTCTTGATTTTGGCTCAGGTCATGATCTCAGGGTTTTACACCGCAGTGTGGAGTCTGCTTATCCCTCTCCCTCTGCTCCTCCCCTAGTCTTGCACTCGTGTGTGCACTCTCTCTCTCTCAAATAAGCAAATAAATAAATAAAATCTTTAAAAAAGAGAGAGAGAAAAAAAGAAAACATGTGGGGTGCCTGGGTGGCTCAGTTGGTTAAGTATCCGACTCTGGATTTTGGCTCAGATCGTCATCTCCAGGTTGTGGGATGGAGTCCTGGGCTCCGTTCTAGGGGTTGAAACTGCTTGGCATTCTCTCTATTTTCCTTTCTTTTCTCTTCGCTCTCCACCCCTACTTTCACTCACTTTTTCTCAAAAAAAAAAAAAAAAAGAAAGAAAGAAAGAGAGAAAAAGAAAACATGTTTTCCAGGGCACCTGGCTGGCTCAGTTGGTAGAACACGCATGTCATGATCTCAGAGTTGTTAGTTTGAACCCATACTGGCTGTAGACATTACTTAAAAATAAAATCTTTAAATTAAAAAAAAGAAAAAAAAGAAAAAAGGCTTTCCTAGGAACACTACAGCAGATTTCCATTTATATCTCATCGGCCAGACAGTGTCAAGGGACATTCCTGAGTAGAAGGTCAGAATGGAGATAGTGCTGGGTGAGCCAACAAATGCAGTCCATCCTCACAGCTGTACAATTTTTCTAAACATTATTTGTTCTTTTTTTTTTTTTTTGGCGCTAGGGTTTTGTAAGCTGTGCCTCAGTACGTATGGGTGCTGGGGCTTGCCCAGGGTGCTCTTTCTTGATGTGTAATGCACAGAGGTTCTGCCAATTCTTCTTCAACAGTGACACAAGGAAATAGAGAGCTCAGTGGACATCGTATACAAGCTCATCATCTGCCATCTTCATGTGGCTGAGGGACCACTGCCAGACACAGCACCTTCTTCATCTGGAGCTTGATCATGGTATTCACTTTATTGACTTTGGCCATCATGTTCTCATTGTGGGTCAGCAAGGAAGGGAGCTTGCTAAGCTTCTTCAGGCCTGGGCCTGGGATTTGTGGAATCTGTTTGATCAAAAATTCTAAGACCAAAAATGCATCATACTTCTTGACCAACTTCTTATTCTTGTTGAGTTTCTTCAGCACCTCAATGTCCATGTGGGGGATATTCTTGTGGATACAACCTTGGTGTCCTCACAGAGCTTCTGGTCTCCTAAGACGCACATGGAGAACTTAGGGAGGGGAGTGAACTTAAGCCTGATGGTGCCCAAGAAATGTTTGTCCTTGTGAGTGTCATACTTCTTCAAGCTGATCTGCAGTTCCACTGTCTCCAAAAATCTCTAGTGCTTTTGCTGGTTCCTAAGTAGGATTTCCTATATAGTCTCATAGCACTGTTATTCTTTTTCATGAGTCACAGTCATCTCTTCCCCAAGGTTTTTTTGGGGGGGAGGGCAGAGGGAGAGAGAGAATCTTAAGCAGGCTCCACACCCAGCATGGAACCTGATGTGAAGCTTGATTCCACAACACTGAGATCATGACCTGAGCTGAAATCAAGAGTTGGACACTGAGCCACCCAGGTGCCCCATCTCTTCCCCAAGTTTAGCAATCCTGAAGTCACATGCAGTTACTGCTTCCAGCTTGGAAACCTTGATCTCTGAGTGGTAATTCTGTCTGGTCTGTATGGGGTTTAATTCAGTAGGTCTGGAGTCCAGCCCACGTTTTTATTTCTTTTCTTTTTTTATTTTTTATTTATTTTTTAAAAAAAGATTATTTATTTATTTTTTTTGACAGATAGAGATCACAAGTAGGCAGAGAGGCAGGCAGAGAGAGAGAGAGAGAGAGAGAGAGAGGAGGAAGCAGGCTCCCCACTGAGCAGAGAGCCTGATGCGGGGCTCGATCCCAGGACCCTGAGATCACGACCTGAGCCGAAGGCAGAAGCTTAACCCACTGAAGCACCCAGGAGTCCCCCAAGTTTTATTTTTAACAACTTCCAGGTAATGCTGCTGGCCCAGGAATCATACATATTACTTATCTGTAATATGATATCATAATCAAGAAATTGATACTAATATAATCTATTGACCTTATTCAGGTTTCACCAGTTTTATACACTCTCATATTTGTGTTTCTGTGCGTGTGTAATTAGTTCTGTGCAGTTTTGTAACACATCTAGATTTGTGTGATCATCACCTACAGTGAGGATACAAAGTAGTTTCATCCAAGAAATGGCTTATGTTATCCTTTTATAGCCACCAGTATCTCCCTCCTTCATCCTGTCACCCAGCATTTGACAACTGCCAATCTGTATACCACCTCTATAGTTTTGTCATTTCAAAGATGCTTTCATAAATGAAATCATAATCTTAAACTCCCCATTTTCCCCTCCTCCCAGCCCCCAGCAACCACTACTCCACGTTCTGTTTCTGTGAATTTGAGTACTCTGCATACCTTATGTAAGAGGAATCATGCACTGTCTTTTGTGACTGGCTTTTGCATTTAGAACAATGTCCTCCAGGTTCATTTCAATTGAAGAATATGTCACACTTTTTTCTTTTTAAAAGCTGAATAAGGGGCGCCTGGGTGGCTCAGTGGGTTTAAGCCTCTGCCTTCGGCTCAGGTCATGATACCAGGGTCCTGGGATCGAGCCCCGCATCGGGTTCTCTGCTCGGCAAGGAGCCTGCTTCCTCCTCTCTCTCTCTGTCTGCCTCTCTGCCTACTTGTGATCTCTGTCTGTCAAATAAATAAATAAAACCTTTAAAAAAATAAAAGCTAAATAATATTCCATTGTATGCATGTACTGCATTTTGTCCGTCCATCAGTGGACACTTGGGTTGTGTCTAATTTTTGACTATTATGAATAATGCTGCCTTGAACATGTGTATATGAATATCTTTTCAAGACGTTATTTTCCTTTTTCTTTTTCTTTTTAAAGATTTTATTTATTTATTTGACAGAGATCACAAGTAGGCAGAGAGGCAGGCAGAGAAAGAGGGGGAAGCAGGCTCCCCGGCTGAGCAGAGAGCCCGATGCGGCGCTTGATCCCAGGACCCTGAGATCATGACCTGAGCTGAAGGCAGAGGCTCAACCCGCTGAGCCACCCACGCGCCCCTCAAGACGTTATTTTCAATGCTTTGGGGCAAATATGCAGAAGTGAAATAGCTGAATCATATGGTATTTCTACTTTGAATTTTTTGATGAAACACCATACTATTTTCCATAATGGTTATGCCATTTTATGTACTGGCTGTACACAGGGTTTGTAATTTCTCCATGCCCTTATCAGCACTTGCTATCTTCTTCTTCTTTTTTTGACAGTAGCCATCATAATGAGTGTGAGATGGTATCTACTTGGGGTTTTTGTTTGCATTTATCAAGTGATTAGTAATGTTGGACATCTTTTCATGTGCATGTTAACCATTTACATATCTTCTTTGGAGAAATGTTTATTCAAATCCTTTGCCATTTTTCAATCAGGCTTTTTGTTGTTGTTGTGATTGAGTTGTAGGAGTTCTTTATATGTTCTGAAGCTTAATCCTTCATCAGATATATGATTTGCAAATATTGCTCCCATGTCATAGGTTGCCTTTTTACTGTATTGTGTTTTGGTGCACAGTTTTTAATTTTGAAGTAGTCCAATTTATTTTTACTTATGTTGCCTGTGCTTTTGCTGTCATATTCGAGAAATTATTAGCAAACTCAATATAATGAAAGTTTTCCCCCATGATTTCTTTTAAGAGTTTTATTTACAGTTTTAGCTTTTATATATAGTTTCTTTGATCCATCATGTGATACCTTCGATTATTAAATATTTGAAATTTTTTCAAGCAGGATTTGCATGTTTCATTATTGTTCCTAGGTACAATTTATTTAATTTCTATTCTAAGCATTACATGTCCCTGTTATGTTTTCTCACTGTTTTTTATTGGCTTTAAGGAAAACTATGTTTAAAAAATTTGTATTGTGTATTCACTTCGATGAACTCTATTAGTTATAATATTTCTAATATATTTTCCATTTGTTTCTATAGAATTGAATGCATGCACTGATCTCTGTTTCCAGATGATATGTTTATCTACTGGTATAACCCTAGAGCATCAATTTAAGATTATGGGAGAGATCAGTAAGGTGGTTATCTCTAAAATGAATATAAGCATAGATGGTTTTTCTTCATATCTAGAAAACATATTAGAAAATCCCCTGCCAGTCATAGGAAAAATATATAAAAACTAAAAATAAAATATTCTCCTTCCATTTAATTTTATTTTTTAGATCTTTCATGTATTACAGAGCTTAGGTACTGAGAGCACAGACTTTATACAAACTTGACATTTAATAACTATGTAACTCTGGGCAGTTAACAACCACTGTGAGCTTTGGTTGCTGCATCTGAAGAGTGTTGTTATAGTCCCTACCTTATGAGGTTATTGTGATGACTGAATTAAATAATCTATGTGAAATGCTTAGTTTAGTGTATGACACATAATAAACATTAAATACTGTTATTCTATGAGCAAGACATCTAGAACAATGCTATATAGTGAGGTTATACCAGGCATTCCTTTATTCTCTATGGCACTAAAGAGGATGTTAGTATTTCAAAATTAAGCATCATGCTTACCAGAGATGGATTTACCTTGAATGATGCTTATGTTTGCACTTACCCATGTCCCTTCCAAGGATTTGTACTTACCCATGTCCCTTCCAAGGTTCTGGACAATGTGTTCACATGATCACATGATTATATACTTTTATAAAATTTGCAAAAGTAAAATATTTATTTTTTTATTAAAAAATTTTTTTTAAAATTTAAATTTTAGTTTGTTAACATACAGTGCAGTATTGGTTTCTGGAGTACAATTCAGTGATTCATCATTTACATACAACACCCAATGCTCATCACAACAAGCAAAAGTAAAATATTTAAGCAGTTTGCTAAGATTGCCACCATTTCTTTTCGTGTTGGCTTCCCCTCCAGCATAATTGTGCTACTGCCAGTTGGCATTGGAGTTACTGTGGCATATCAGTTATTTATTGCAATGTAAAGATACCACCTTCCAAAATTAAAACACAATCATTTATTAGTTCAAAATTCTGTGGGTGGGCAATTTTGCCTGGTCTCTACTGGATTGCTCTGCTGGTCTCTCCTGGGCTTGCTCATGTGGCCACAGAAGCGGGTAGGGCAATGAAGAGTTTCTCATGGCTTTCCTCATATGTCTGGGAAGGTGCAGAAACTGTACTTCATGTCTCCAGCATCTATTAGGTTATCATAATAACTATATTCTTTTTGCCAACACCACACTGACCTGTCTCATGTTTTTTTTTTAAAGATTTTATTTATTTATTTGACAGAGAGATCACAAGTAGGCAGAGAGGAAGGCAGAGAGAGAGGGGGAAGCAGGCTCCCCGCAGAGCAGAGAGCCCAATGTGGGGCTTGACCCCAGGACCCTGGGACCATGACCTGAGCCAAAGGCAGAGGCTTTAACCCATTGAGCCACCCAGGTGCCCCTGTTTCATTATGATTTTGACTCCTCCAACTTTGCTCACCTTTTCAGAATTGTTTTGGCAATTCTAGTTCCTTTGCTTTTCCATACAACTTTTAGAAGAAGCATGTTAATATCTATCACATAGCTTGCTAGGATATCTACTAGTATTGCACTGTACCTACAGATCAAATTGGAGAGAATTGGTATCTTAACAATATTGAGTCTTCTAGGGGCACCTGGGTGGCACAGTCAGTTGAATGTCTCTTGATTTTGGCTCATGTAATGACCTTGGGGTTGTGAGATCAGGCCCTGCATTGGGCTCCATGCTGGGAGTGGAGTCTGCTTGGGATTCTCTCTCCCTCTCCCTTTGCCCCTCCAGCTTGTGCACTCTTTCTCCCAAATAAAAAAATAAAATAAATCTTTAAAAAAATTGAGTCTTCTAGTCCTTTCCTGTGGTATGTCCACTTATTTAGATCTTCCTTGACTTTTAATGATGATTTGTAATTTTCAATATACAGAACCAATTAATATTTTGTTAGATTTATTCCTAAGTATTTCATTTCTTATGTGATATGGTCATTGGTATTTTTATTAATTTGAAATTCCAGTTACTCATTGGTGACAAATAGGAATATAATCTTTAAAAAATAGATTAAACTTTTTATTTTATAATGGGAAGGTTGGCGTGTACAGTTAGCTATTTTTTTTTAAAGATTTTATTTTATTTATTTGACAGAGAGAGAGATCACAAGTAGGCACTGGTGTTAGATCTAGGTTTAACAGTTGGGTTCTATGATTTACCAGGGCATAAGATGAAATTTTTTTTTTCCTGGTATAATGTGGGATGAAAAATTGTATCTCCAATAGGGTTTTTATTTAAACATACATAGGCAACTAAAAATGATTGGATATAATATACCTCCTGATACCCTGTCTGCTTTCTACTGCACTGAGCACTAGAGATGGTAGTCCTTGAATAGATATAGAAAGAAAAGAAATAGTAAATAGAAGAATAAAAAACATGACTATTTTTTATTCTGGCTTTGGCTGATATAGTTGAAAGATAGTCATTTGTTTTGCTGGTTGGTATACTCCTTGTATCTCAGAGTTGGAGACACATAATGAGAGAGAGGCGAAGCCTTTCTTCCCTTTTTTGGCATTTTTATGATATTTTATTTAGATTGTGGAAAATGTGATTTATAGTTCAAGAATGTTTCTTAATCCATTTTGACTGACAATGCAGCTAGTGGAAATTCCCCTTGGAAATGTCATGTGGTCTTATTTTTAGCTTACAGTGTTATAGCCAATTTTTATCATTTTGTATATTGTGATGGACTTTCTAATGGTGAGTTGAATGTCAGTTGAGTTGTATCAGGCAATGGCAGTGTGTTGCTATACCAAGAAATAGCCTGAGGTTTATGGAATAACTCTTGTAAAGTCATATGGCCTATAAATATGAAAGTTTATATTTAAAGTTAGTTTTGTTTTCTCTATAATCCAAAGTTCTGGGATCATAATGAAGGTTAAGAGAGTTCATGGGTGCCTGAGTGGCTTAGCCAGTTGGGTATCTGACTCTTGATTTGGGTTCAGGTCATGATCTCAGGGTCCTGAGATGGAGCCACGCATGGGGCTCTGTGCTGGGCATGGAGCCTGCTTAAGATTCTCTCTCCCTCTCCCTCTGTACCCCCCACCCCCCACCCTGCTTCCACACTGCTCTCAATATCTCTTAAAAAAAAAGTTCGATACAAATGAGGGAATGAAAATGTATAGAGAAAAACCAGGTTTTATGAGTTTGGAACCATTTTACAAGTAAAATCCGAAGTGTGGCTGTGCCGTCTTATAGCTGAAGTGAAGTATTAGTGGATGCATTGGAATCAAGGAATTTTATAGCCAGGGAACTAGGTGTTAAGCCAGTAAGAATAGGAATGGGATTGGGTAGGGATGATCAAAGTCATCAGGAATGGGCGTATGATCTGTAACTAATGGTAATAAGAGTGGTAAAAAGCTGTCATGAGTTGTTGGTAGAATGGTTGGAGCAAGGAACATCTGAAGCCCTATTTCCTCTTTCCTGATTAATGAAAGGGACTTGAAAAAGAATGGCTTCCACTGGTGGAAAAGATTGAGCTTGTTATATTATCACAGCAAAGCAATGTTTCAGTTGAGGCAACATTTGTGAAAAGTTCTGAGATTTTATGGAAGTTTCTTATAATTTGATTAACCCCTTGAGGCTTCTTTGGTTCCTGTGGGAGTATACCCTTTGGTTTCAGGTCAAAACCATCTTAAAGTCAATGGAATCCTGCACTCAATTCCTCTCTTCTTGTGATTCTGTCTACATGGATTGAACTTCTTTCCATTTCCTTGGTATGAAAAAAACCCAGATCCCATGAATTCATTTATTTTTGTTCAGCCTATCTTGGTTGTACCCAGCTAGCTTACTTTTTCTGCATCCCTTGAACCTCTCTCATTTTTTGAGGAGTAGCAAAATCCCCTAGCTTTTGATTTTTTTGGAGGAATGTAGCATTAAAAAAAAATTCATCTGCAAAGCCATTTATAGATGGCTACAGATATTATAGACTTTTAATATTACAGATTTATGAATTCAGAGTGGAGAGATGCTGGTGGGTGGGGGATGGAAACAAAGTAGAGAAAGTGTGTTTTCTCCACCTGCAGAATGAATGACACGCTCCCAATTTACAAAAAATTTGGTAGTGTTTTTTGTTGTTGTTTCCCCCATATATTAAAGCTTAACCATCCCTCTTGTCCTTTCTCCAGGAAAGAAAAGTGGAGAATGAAATTCCCATCTGTTCTGCCTTCTAGTAAGTTGAGAGTTCCTATAGTGATGTACTTTGAAAGTATCCCCAACTTTATTTATGAGTATGTCTTTTAAAACCAGGATTAGAGTCTTTTTCTCTTCTCATTCCATCAGTAATGCCTGACAGTCTGTCATGGGCTCATACCACATAGGTCTGGCTGATTTATCCTTCCCAAAGTCCTGCTTACTATTCAGTAGCACCTTGTGATCTTTTAGTATTTTATAAGTGAAATGCTTGATGAATTTGGTCTCTTCAGGTATCAAAGTTAAGGTGACAAGGCTATCATCTCTAGAGTTATTAGTTTATTTTCATTAGAGGTAGAATTTACATGTGTCCTTTCTCTGTTTTTAGGCTTCACAGTTGTCCATCATGTGTTCAGAAAGATTGTTTCTGTGATAAGTTGAGGACATGAGGACATGTCTTCAATATTGCTGGATCCATGCTACCAGAGCAAACTGATTTGAAGACAGCTACTATCTTTAATCTCTGACTCATTTATCTCTTATTCTGGATGAACTTTGTATCCTCTGGCAAAGGTGGTTGAAACTTTATTTGATCACAGTTGAACTTTTTATAGGTTTCATACTCAGAATCAGCTTTAGGACAAAAAAATTACTCAGCTAGGAGCTCTGTAATTCGCAGGTCGCAATCTCCCTGTTCTGAGATTAGACAATAGAAGGAATTAGAGGTATTTGGGAGAACTTTGGGAAGCTGCTGAATAGTGTAGTAAAAATTATTATTTTTCTGTGAACCTCTAATCTTCTGTTGCCATAGATAATTAGAAACTGGTCAAGGAGGCATCGTTTCACTTTACTTTTCACATCAAAGAATCCACAGCTGTATTACCCTGTTCTCCCAGTAAATCTAATTCAGAAGGTTTCCTAACCATGAATTTCTAACTTATGAAAAGCTAAACTTAAATGTAACTAAACTTATTAAATGAGCTGAATAGAGTGAGGCAGAAAGCCCTTCATTTTTCACTTGTTCTTTGGATTAGTTATTTCTAGCCCCTGGGATAGAGCCTTAGTAAGGTCCCATGGTTTTTCTGTCTCAATAAATAATTAAAAGTACATCACAGACAAGTATCAAAATCCAAAATCTTATTCATTTAAAAATCTCTTCTCCTTCAGTTTAGGTCTGCCTTGGTCTTAGAGGACTGAAAAGGTGAGGTAGGGAGGGGTTTTGACCTAACTTTTGTCTTTTCTTGTTTCACTGCATTCTACACTTAATCGTTGCTGTTTAGGAGCCCTGTAATGTTAGAATAGATGGAGAAGTAAGCGGCAGAACAGTTCTTCTGGTCTGGTAAAGTTGCAAGGTGTTAGTGATGCCACCTGAGCATAGTGGAATCCAAGGCTTGTCCTTTTTTCCCTATGGTACTTCTTTCAGTTTAGTGATTGTGTCCCTACCATGAGGTTCCTGGCATGAGGGACGCTGCTTCCTTGTGGCCAGTTTCATCCCTCCACTCCACTTCTGCATCCATGGGTTGCCTTCATCCTCTTGTTGAGACTGCGCTGCTCTTGGCCAGAAGTTTTGGTGGGAGTCAAGGTCAGCTAACTAACTTGACTATCAGGCAACTCCATTCTACAGGGTCTGTACCTGATCATTGGGAAACAGACCCTTTAGCCCTGCTCTCAACAGATATGTAGCTTACTGTTGTACAAACTTATTCTTCTATGGGAAGCTCTTAGCTATACTTATTTTCACTTCTTTGTTCATCCATGGGTCAGCTAGCTTCCCCTACGTCTCTCAGCTTCCAGAAAATGTGTGTTAGCTTTTCAGATGGTCCTTTTGAACCTTCAGCGGGGTTGAGGTGACCAGGGAAATTTTTTTCTCTTCAATGGGGAGAAAGAAATATAACACTAACAACAGTCTTCCCTCCACGCCCCCTACCCCCCGCAAAAATCCTTATTAGCAACCTCCCAATGGATTTTTAGCCATCTCTTAGACAATCAAGAAGTGAGTGAAGAGGTGTCTTTGATGTCTAGTGCAGTGGAAGCAGCAATAAAGCAGGCATTTTTGTCTGTTTTGTATATTCCTGTATCAGTAGGTTTTAAAAGAGTGCATAGTAAGCACTCAGGAGTTGTATGTTGAACATATGAAGGAATGAAGTAGTCAAGCACCTTGTTTTATGATGTATATGTGACATCTTTTGTATAAAAAAAAGTAACTGAAAACAAGAAATGTCAGATTTAATATCCTATTAAAACAATTTCAAAATTGTGTTTACAAAGAAAATAAATGGCCAAGTTTTTAGTTTTTGGATTATCACCCAATTGCAATGTCCAAAAATATGTGTATTTTTCAGAGAGCAAAGGCTATAAGTTCAAAGCTAAAAGTTTAACTAGTTGTAGACAGTCCAGAATGAACAGGAAATGGTTTGTTTTAGTAATTTATTCCATCCATTTGCAGATTATAAATTCCAGCGAAAACCTTAAGAGTCTGTGAAGAGTGTGCTCAAACAAACTAGATTGTGGTGGCTCACAGGTGGAAAGATGCTTTAGGGTTAACATCTGGTATAATTTTATTCTCTCAGATTTCTCTGATATGCGTCTGTGCCTTTCAGTCAGAGGATTTAAAACGTGTTCTGACTGTGCATCATGTTGGAAGTAAAGACTAGGAA
Organism: Martes martes; assembly: GCF_963455335.1. Lineage (NCBI taxonomy): Eukaryota > Metazoa > Chordata > Mammalia > Carnivora > Mustelidae > Martes > Martes martes. Next base: position 42,844,006 of record NC_137903.1, read on the forward strand.
TCAGTGTGGACTTTTGGGAGTCCAGGCATCAGCAAAGATGATCTACCAGTGATGTCATTGGAAAAATTTCCCTAAAATTTACTGGACAATTGATACTATTAGAGGTTATAAAGGAGGGGTTTCACAAATAAATTTTTTATTTATGCGAGATCACAAATGTAGATACAGAATGGCAAAAGATTTTTTTTTAAAGATTAAAAAGTTTTTAAAAATCATCTCTACACCCATTGTAGGGCTCGGATTCACAACCCTGAGTTCAAGAGTCAGTGCTCCAGGTGCCTGGGTGGCTCAGTTGGTTAAGCATCTGTGTCTTGATTTCAGCTCAGGTCATGATCTCAGGGTCCTGGGATGAAGAGTCCTACATCAGGCTCCATACTCAGTGGGGAATCTGCTTGAGGATTCCCTCCCTCTTCCTTTGCCCCTCCCCCCTTGTGTACACATGCCTGCATTCTCTCTCTCTCAAACAAACAAACAAATAAATAAATAAATAAGTCTTTAAAAAAACAAAAGAATTGCATGCTCTACCAATTGAGCCAGCTAGGTACCTCTGGCAAATGATTTTCTTGTCACGTGCCAACTTTCATTAGTTGATAGTGGTCCCTGGAAAGCTAGAATGAGAAGGGTTTTGGGACAAAATCCAGTCCCAGTGCTGTATCAGAGGCAGCACATAGCACTGAGGAGATAGGACGGTCAACTTCCTCTTTTGCTCAACCATGATTAGAACATTTGAAGCATCCATGATGATTCAAATGCTAATTATGAGGGAGTTATGGTTAAGCAATGATAGAGTAAAGGTAATTCTGCTCCATTCTTGTCTCTGAAATAATCAAAAGTAATACAAAGGTTAAATAAACAGTAGCAAACAACTGATGGAAATAGCAATCACACCCTGAGATTAAAGAATAACTGGCAAAGGAGTCAAATCAAGCCAAAGGGAAAATGTCACAGCGATAGATATCTCTGTATTTTGAGCAGTGTTCAGGGTTCCCCAGCGTAGGTGGTTCAGACTTGAACAGTACAAATAGCAGTCTTTTAATTGGAATAGCAAAGTCTTAGATGTAGACAGGCTTAGGAAGAGCCCTCAACTTCATTCTACACTGATCGAGTGGCAGGGGAGGCAGAATTAAGGAACCTGAAAGCAAAGCCATCTCATGAAGAGTGTTGCTATGACATGGTGGAGGAGTGAAAGCGAGTGACAGTCAGCTTTGTGTCAACCCGTCACTGAGCTGAATTAGTAAATGATGGTATCATACAGAAATCATCCCATTTATGTGGAATGAGGCACAGTGAGAGCGTGGAGATGTGGTCTGGAGTTCCCAGCAGCATGGACAGATATCTGAGAAAAACATGTGGTTATTGAACTTGTCTGTTGTGCCACCTTACTTCCCTGGTTTTTCCTTCAGCAAATAGCAGGCATAGAAAGAATGGCTTAAAAGTCAGGCAGCACTGGGCTTAAACTGAAGTACAATAGGGAAAGGAGGAAAGGAGCCAAAGGCCCTCAAGGTAGATGGTGAGTAGACATCAGAAAAACTACGTTAAGCAGTAGTTGAATATTTCAAATAAACACCTGTTTGAGATATCAAGGAGATTTTAAAAAAAAATTTATTTTTAAGTAATTTCTACACCCAGTGTAGGGCTCGAACTTATGACCCTGAGAACAAGAGTTGCAGGCTCCACTGACTAAACCAGCTAGGTGCCCCTTAGGAGATTTTTAGAGAGGTGTTTACAAAACAAGAGCACAGGAAGAAATACCGACTTTAAAGAAATAATTACTAAGACAACATAAAGAGACAAAAAGTGATTTGGAAGCCTACAAGAAAGAAATGGAAAGGAAAAAAAAGTATTCTAAGAATGGAAGTAGTATTAAAAAGCAGAAAAAAACAATGAGGTGTATGGAAGACAGGTTTGAGAAAATTTGCAAAATTAGGTATAAATAAAAAGTTAATTATAAAGAATTAAGAATGTTTAAGAAAACTATGAATGGAGACAAAAACTAGATAGTAATTGTAACTGGAAAAGAATAATATAATGAATTATTAACCCTAGCAAAAGGTTGGAATAATGGGCAATTGATTAGTGTATAGTTACCAAGGGCTGCCATATAACAAGTACCACAGATTGGATGGCTTCACCAAAGAAATTTATTTTTTCACAATTTATGGAGAAATTAGCAGGGTTAATTTATCCCAAGGCCATCCTCCCTGGATTAGGGATGGCTGTCTCTTCCCCCCACCCCCGCCCCGTCTTCACATCGTCTTCCTTCTGTGCCTGTGTCCACATTTCCTCTTCATATAGGGACACTAGTCATATTTGATTTAGGCCCACCCTAAAGACCTCATTTTAATTAATTACCTTTCTAAAGGCCATTATTTTCAAATATATTCACATTCTGAGATACTGGGAGTTAAGACTTAACAATACGACCTTTGATAGAACATGATTTGGCCCATAACAATTAGTAAGGAGTAAAAAGGAATGCTAAATTCATAAGTAGTGGATATAGGTTAACACCTACCACCCCTAGGAATCAGGTATATTGTTAGTCAAGGAAGATATGTTATCCAAACTCTGGAAAACCTCCTTCCCTTTCACCCAGGTCTGAGATCCAGATCTTGTGAAGAGGATGTGCTGTGGTTCACTGGAAGGGGAAGTTTGCTGAGGCCGTGGAGTTGTGCACCAGGAGCTGCTGGGCTGGCAGAGAAGATTCTAGGGAAGTTTCTCAGGGGGAGGCGCCATGGGCTTCTGGTCTCTGAGAGCTCTTGGTACCTGCCTCTCAGAAACTGTGTGTGCTGCAGAAGCCACCTGTACCGCAGGGGCCTGCCTACAGGAGCACTAGAACCTGGAAGAGACACCTCTTTCTTCCTCAGTGTCTTTCCTGTGCCCTCTCCTGGCACTGTGCCAGCCCATGAAGGAGAAATGTTTATCAGGTCCATCTTCATTATCACGGGACAGGTGGAAGGGTAAATCTGAAGAGGAAAGGCAAAGGAGGTCCAACTTATTCACCATTGGTGTCCCTGAAGTAGAAATGGCAACAAGTGGGATAGAAAATGTAGTACAAGGGGTGAACCGTATAAGGACAGGCATTCAGCAGTTATAAGAGTGTATTATTTATGTATGTAGTCTGTTGCATTGAATTTTTCACATACAAAATAATTTTACGTAATTGAACATGTTATTTAAGAAAAGTTGTACTTTACATGCAAGGAAGGGGAAAAGGCATTTGAGGAAGTCAGTAGGTTAGATTCTGAGATTTTACAGGACTTGTCTTGGGCAAATTGTTGACATTGAGCTCTGCCAAATAGTGTGTGTCTTTGTAGTATGCAGGGATCTGAAGATGTCAACACCAAGCTAAATCCAGTCATTGAACATCTTTTTTTTTTTTTTGCCCTATTTAAAAATTGTTTGAGTTTGAATCTCTCTCAAAGTAATATATATGAGTGTGATTATTGGAGTGCTATGGGTAAAGTTCCCATTACATTTGGGTGTTTAAATCATATTCTGTACTATATTACTTGCCTACAACAATATTGGCTAGATACTCAGTAAATTTTTGTTGACTGAGATAATTATCAGATCCTGAAAGATTAAAGGGGATACCTGGAAAATTCTGGAGTTTTGCTTGGTTTACTCTGCTCAGTTATAATGTTATGGTTTTGTAACCACAGTAGATTTGAGGGTTTAGAGTCAATGTTAGCTTATACATTTATACAATTGAATATGCAACTTCACTGTATACAGGAATGGAAAAATCACGATTAGAGGAAATTGAAAGAACTATCATAGACTTCCTTGATCAAGTCTGAACAAATAAATTTGAAAATCTGTTCAAAATAGATGTTTTTCTTTTTTTAGGAAAACATAAATGACCAAAATTGATGAGAGAGAAGATATAAAATGTAAACAGACTGCTTTTCTTGGAAGAAATAGAGGAAGTTGTCAAAGAGTTACATAATAAGTACCAAGGTCAGAGATCTTCACATGTGGTATCTTTCAAACCTGCAGAGAATAAATAATCCCAATGTTATTTCACTTATTCTGATATACTGAGAAAGCTTTTGAATATTCTCTATGGTGCCAGAAAGCACTTATTTCAAACTTGATAAAGGTGGTACAGTAAGAAAAGAAAATCATTGACAAATATAACTTCTGGATGTCAAAACTTTAAAAAAAATTCTAATAGCATCCATTAGTGATTTAAAAGAATAATATATACTAAGCAAAGTTCCTGCCAGGAATGACCATTTGGCTGAATATTAAGAAACCTGCTGATTTAATTCAAACGTTTAATAGGTGAAAGGGTTAAAAATGTAGTGTTATCTTCTTTTTCTTTTTTCTTTTTATTTATTTATTTATTTATTTGACAGACAGAGATCACAAGTAGGCAGAGAGGCAGGCAGAGAGAGAGAGGGGAAGCAGGTTCCCTGCTGAGCAGGGATCCAGATGCAGGGCTCGATCCCAGGACCCTGAGATCATGACCCGAGCTGAAGGTAGAGGCTTAACCCACTGAGCCACCCAGGCGCCCCTTTAAAGTAGGCTCCACACCTATCATGGAGCCCAATGCAGGGCCTGAACTCACAACCATGAGATCAAGACTTGAGCCGAGATTAATTGGATGCTCAACCAGCCCCCGGGCGCCCCCACAGAGTACTGCCTTTTAGATGCTAAGAGGCATTTGGTAAAATTCAACATCCATTCCTAATAGACAATAATAGAAAACTGTTTTAATTCTGTTTTAAACAAGGTGAATTGATAATTCACCCAAGGTCACACAGCCAGTAAAGATGGAACCTGGGTTTGAGCCTTTTGTGGAGGTTGCTTCATCTTACACCCCTGAAAACACTAGTGGTTCACAGACTTCTTCATGTTTGGGTACACATAGAAATTGAAAATATTTTCATGGTGCCCTGGGAACTCAGAGCAAGGCTGCATGCAGAACCACCAGTTTAAGACTTGGGCTGCCTCAGTCCTGGCTCAGCTGCCTCGTGGACCAAAGTGGTACGTCTGTAACTTGTAGAGTTCTGCATATCCTAGGCTGGCTGTGGAAGAGAGAAGAGCCTACATATAGACTTAAAACAGTATGGGAATTTTATGTGGTAAAGGTGACATTTCAAATCAGTGAGAAAACAGAGATTATTAATTTGGTATTGGAACTTTCCATTTGGGGAAAAACATAGCTGAGTCTGTCAACTTCTAAGTTGTCAGAAATAAGTGGGAAACTGTGTGTGTGTGTGTGTGTGTGTGTGTGTGTGTGTGTGTGTATGCATATATATATATATATATATTTTTGGGGGGGGTGTTTTGAGAAAGATTGTGAGAGAGCATGAGCAATGGGAGGGATAGGGAGAGGCAGACTCCCTGCGGAGTAGAGAGCCCAATGTGGGACTCGATCCCAGCACCCTGGGATCATGTCCTGAGCCAAAGGTAGGTGCTTAACTGATTGAGCCACCCAGTCACCCAGGAAGATGTATATCTTTAAAAAATTAGTAATTTTGGTGTAAGAAAGAATTTTCTAATGAAGATATAAAAACACAAAGGTAAAAGAAAATACTCATAAATGTCTATATACCAAAGGAAAAGAAGCTTTCTGGGGTGGCTGGGTGACTCAGTCAGTTGGTTAAGCATCTGACTTTTTTTTAAAGAGAGAAAGTGGGTGAGTGAGTGGGTGGGGAGCTCAGAGGGAGTGAGAGAATCCTAAGCAGGCTCCATGCCTAGTGAGTGGCCTGACACATGGCTCTATCTTAGCACCCTGAGATCATGACTTGAGCCAAAATCAAGAGTTGGACCCTTAACCAACTGAGTCACCCAGGTGCCACCTAAGCAACTGGCTCTTGATCTTAGTTGGGGTCTTGATCTCAGGGTTGTGAGTTCAGGCCCCATATTAGGCTCCACGCTGTTCATGGAGCCTACTTAACAAAAAGGCATTCTGTATAGCAATAACTGTTATAAACAGTCAAAAGACAATTGGCAAATTGTAAAAATATATGCGATGTTTCAGGCAAAATACTAGCTTTCTTAATACGGAAGTATTCTTTTTTTTTTTTTAAAGATTTTATTTGACGGACAGAGACCACAAGCAGGCAGAGAGGCTGGCAGAGAGAGGGGAAAGCAGGCTCCCCAATGAGCAGAGAGCCCAACTCGGGGCTCGATCCCAAGACCCTAGGATCATGACCTGAGCCGAAGGCAGAGGCTTAACCCACTGAGTCACCCGGGCGCCCCTACAGAAGTATTCTTATAAACTAATAGGAAAAATGCAAGTTACACACAGAAAAAATAATTAGCAAATAATATAACCAGGCACTTTACAGAAAAATATATGCAAAGAAATACAAAAAACATATCAAAGTGCTCGACCTCATTTATAAACAAGGAAATGCATATTGAAACAAAAGGATACAAAAGGGTTTTTTTTTACTTACCAGATTATTGGAAAGGATTAAAAATTGGGTAATATAACATTAACGAGGCTATGGGCAAGGAAATTTTTTCTCTCTTTTTTCAAGTTTTTATTTAAATTCCAGTTAGTTAATGCAGTGTAATATTAGTCTCAGGTCTACAATATACTCATTTAACCCTTCCATACAACACCCGGTGCTCATCACAACATGTACACTCCTTAATTCCCATCACCTGTTCCACCCATCCTCTTTGCCCCCTCTGGTAACCAACAGTTCTTTATAGTTAAGAGTCTTTTCTTGGTTTGCCTCTCTCCTTCCTTCCTTTTTTTTCTTTTCTTCTTTCTTTCTCTCTTTTCCCTTTGCTCGTTTGTTTTGTTTCTTAAATTCCACATGTAAGTGAAAGCATATGGTATTAGTCTTTCTCTGACTGACTTATTTTGCTTAGCATAATAATCTCTGGCTCCAGCCAGGTCATTGCAAATGACAAGGTTTCATTTGTTTTTATGGTTGAGTAATATTCCATTGTATAACTATATCACATTTTCTTCATCCATTCATTAATTGATGGACACGGGCTGTTCCTATTGCTTGGCTACTGTAGATAATGCTGCTCTAAACACTGGGGTGTGTGTATCCCTTTGAATTAGTATTTTTGTATCCTTTGCATAAATACTTAGTAGTGCAATGAGGATTGTAGGGTAATTCTATTTTTAGCTTTCTGAGGACCTTTTCCAGAGTGGCTGTACCAGTTTGTATTCCCACCAACAGTGCAAGAATGTTTCCTTTTCTTCACATCCTCACAAACACCTGTTTCTTGTGTTGATGTTAGCCATTCTGATGGGTGTTTGGAGATATCACATTATAGTTTTGGTTTGCATGGGAAAGGGGTACTTCCATCCACCGTTATCTCGAGGACAGATTCGTGCAAATAACCCTGGAAAGGACAATTTAGCAATATCTATTAAAATTAACCAAAGAGAAAATTTCTCATGCAGATGTTCTATTTTAGGAATTTATCTAAATGGACATAAATTCTCAAGTAGGAAAAGAGGTGTAAGTTGTAGCCTAACATGTAAGTTGTAGCATAATTTATAATGACTAAAAATTTGGGAACAACCTAAATATATAATAGGGAAATATGCAGCTCCTTAAAAATGAGATAGATATATTGTTAAAAAATACAGAATAAACCACAGTCCTTCATTTGTGTCAAACAACAGAATTAGATAGATTACTATTAAAGCACATACACATATATAAATGCATGGAGATTCTGGAAAGTAACAGACTCCTACTGGAGGTAATTTTGAGAAAGAACTGCCCAAGGGCTATAATAGGAAGGAACTCCCTGTTTTGTTTAAAGTTTCCCCTCCTGCATTTGTGCAATTTTACTACAAAAAAGAAAGAAAGAACAGTAAATTGCTCCTAACAGTACTGATCATCTAAGAAAGTCCCAGTGTCCTGTGGGGAGAAGCCATCCTGCTGACCTTTTCCAGAATGGCCACTCTCCAAATAAAGCACACCATAAAATATCTCAGTGACTCATTTATACCTTTGTGGTTCTAACCAAGTTTTTCTGGTTCACTTTCTACTTGACCAAATATGCATTTGGGTTTGCCAGAAATGGACTTTGGAGTCTAAGACCAGACTTTTTACACTAATCCTGTTTCCTCTCAGACTTGTAGAATAAGCTCACGTTTGGTGTGGTTCTGCAGAGGAGAAATTCATCCAGATAAGATGATTAGAAGGTGGGGTGAGAGTGCTAGTGATAGAGAGAGCTGAAGAAAGTCTGTATGTTAAGTGTCTTTTTCTGACCCTTTGCTGTCAGCCTGTGGGAGGTTATTTCAGGACCCAAGGGGGGATTGGCCATTGGACTGCAAACATTGCTCCATTGTTAGGGAGACTTGAAATGAAATTTGCAATAGAGATGATGGGGGAGGGAATGTGTGTGCTTTAGGGATATGTATATATGGTGACATAGCCCTCTCTTTTAGTGTGAGTAATATGAACTCAAAAGAGGGAAAAATTGGCATTTGACTGAATTCAGCATCCAAGAAATGGAATTTATCTTAAACAAGTTTTTTCTTGTAGGTAAATCCTTTTGCCATTGAAGCCTTTTTTTTTTTTTAACAACATGAGCGTATGAAACAAAAATTCAGTCATTCAGTCAAAATAGTTTGCAGTTTTAGATTTTGTATTTTTTTGCTTTCTGCTCCCTAATCTTCCTCCAAGTGCAAACAGTACAGGCATGCCTTTCACTTTTTTAAATCAAAATATAATTGACACACATTTTAGATGTGCAGCATGATGATTCCACAGATTTGTATGTTATGCTATGCTCCCAAGTGTAGCTACCATCTCACGCCATACAGTGCTATTACAATATATTCCTTATGCCATGCCTTTTATCCCCATGACTTACTCATTCCGTTACTGGAAATCTGTACCTCCCACTCCCCTTTATCCATTTTGCCCATCCTCCTTGCTCTCCTCCCCTCCAGTAGCCATCAGTTTGTTCTCTATATTTATGGGTTTCTTTCTGGTTTTCATTTGTTCGTGTATTCATTTGTTTTTTACATTCCATATATAAGTGAACTCATATGGTATTTGTCTCTCTTTAGCTTATTTCACTTAGTGTCATACCCTTTAGGTCCATCCATGTTGCAAATGCAAAATCTCTCTCTCTTTTTTTTTTTTTAAGACTTTATTTATTTATTTGACAGAGATCACAAGTAGGCAGGCAGGCAGAGAGAGAGGAGGAAGCAGGCTCCCTGCTGAGCAGAGAGCCCGATGCGGGACTCGATCCCAGGACCCTGGGATCATGACCTGAGCCGAAAGCAGAGGCTTTAACCCACTGAGCCACCCAGGTTCCCCCAAATCTCATTTTTTATGGCTGAGTAATATTTCATTGAGTGTGTATGCCATCTCTTCATTATCCATTCATCTATTGATGGGCCCCTGGGTTGCTTCTATATCTTGGCTGTTGTAAATAATGCTGCAGTAAGCATAAGGGTACATATATCTTTTCAAATTAGTGTTTTTGTTGTCTTTGGCTAAATAACTACTAGTGGAATTACTGAATCATGTGATATTTCTGTTTTTAATTTTTTGAGGAAACTCCACACTTTTCTGCAGTGGCCGCCCTAATTTACATTCCTACCAACAGCGTGTAAGTGTTCTTTTTTTCCTCACATCCTCACCGACACTTGTTATTTCTTGTCTTTTTGATTGTAGCCATTCTGACATGTATAAGGTGATCGCTCATTGTGGTTTTAACTTGTATTTCCCTGATGATGTACCTGTTGGCCATCTGCATGTCTTCTTTGGACCAATGTCTATTGAGATCCTCTGCCCATTTTTTTTTTAAGATTTTATTTATTTGACAGAGAGAGAGACAGCAAGAGAAGGAACACAAGTAGGGAGTGGGAGAGGGAGAAGCAGGCTTTCTGCTGAGCGGGGAATCCAATGCGGGGCTTGATCCCAGGACCCTGGGATCATGACCTGAGCTGAAGGCAGACACATAATGACTGAGCCACCCAGATGCCCCTCTCTGCCCATTTTTTAATTAGATTGTTCTTTTTTTTTTTCTTTTTGGTGTTGAATTGGATATGGTCTTTGTATATTTCAGATACTAACTGCTTATTGGATACATTATTTGCAGCTATCTTCTCTCATTCAGTATGTTGTCTTTTTGTATTGTTGGTAGTTTCCTTTGCTGTGCAAAAGCTTTTTATCTTGGTAGTCAGTAAAGTTTATCAGACATACCTTAATGAATGTCTTCCTGGTTCGATTTTCTTCTGGTAGAATGCCTCCTTTTTTTTTTTTTTTAAACATCAAAAGATTATTTATTATCCTGTTTCCGAACCATCTGTCTCTTTTTTATTTATCCTTCTCTAGAGTCACTTTCTACACAGAGGAGGTTATTTGGAGTGGGGTCACAGCCTGGGATTTGGAATCTCAAATCTGAAGTACCCCTTCCCTTCACTCTATGGCTTAGGTGGGGCCTGAACCATTTAGAACCAGTATCTTCTCTTGGGTACGCAGAAAGTGACCTAAAGTTAGCTAAACCTAGAAGGGTACAGCTGGTCAGCAGACCATAAGCCAAATAACCCCGAACAAGGCGCTTTTAGCTCAGTAAGGGGCTGGCAGTTGGCACGGAGCATTGTTGGCAGTGGAAGGAATTATTCGGAAGGAGAATTTACTTGGGGGTTGCAGAGAAGTGAGGGCGTTAGCCTGTTGTTCGTCATCTGCAGTCAGTGGAGGCTACTGTATGTTTTTTTCCCATAGAAGTGTAGAGTAGTCATCATGGCCAAAGAGGCCCTTGGTGATAAGTACCCTGGTGTCAGTTTTGGAGGGGTTCCCTTGTTTACTGGGGACAGCAGTGGACATGGTCAGCTCGTGGTTCACAACAATGAGGATTCAGAAAAAAACGCTTCAGGGCTAGCGGATGAACTGCATTTTGGTGTGCAGGTCACACATGTATATGACAGAAGAAGGTGAGGACCATCTCAACCGCTGACACGGAGTGCCCTCAGGTCTATGTCAAGGCATTGAAGCAGATGAGAATCACCAGGCACAATATAATACCAGCAAGAAGGAAAGTTCTTTCTGGGTGCACAGGAAGTTGGTACGGAGAGGCTCTTGGAATTCTTCTTAGTGCTGGTGGCAGTGCCTGGCATCTGCTGGCTTGCTCTAGGTTCAGGGACTTACCAGTCCACCAGCAGTGCCGACCATCTGCCCAGGATGTCTCTCTCTCTATGTCCGCCTATACCTTTGTCTCTTCCTCTGTGTCTCCATCTTTTTTTTTTTTTTTTAAAGGTTTTATTAATTTGACAGAGATCACAAGTAGGCAGAGAGGCAGGCAGAGAGAGAGGAAGGGAAGCAGGCTTCCCACTGAGCAGAGAGCCCGATGCGGGGCTTCGATCCCAGGACCCCGGGATCATGACCTGAGCCGAAGGCAGAGGCTTTAACCCGCTGAGCCACCCAGGCGCCTCTGTGTCTCCATCTTTATATCTGCGTCCCTATCCCTGTCCCTGTCTGTGTCTCTGTCTCTATCTGCCTATCCCTTCATCCATCTCTGGATCTCTATCTATCTCTGTGTCTTTATCTCAAATTCTATCTCTCTGTCCTTCTTTCTATCTTCATCTATGTATCTAGGTATCTATTCAGTGTTAAGACCAGACTGTACAACATATCTGTCTATCTTCTTGTAACCTATTTTGGGCCATTGTTTACAAACACATAACAAACTACCATATTAGGATGTAAAATGCTTACAATATCTTCCTAGTCACCAGATAACTAATGTGGTTGTTAACAAGCAATTGCTTTGAATGGAGTAACATATACAGTTTATGTGCTATACCATAAACTTTATGTTCACAACAAACAGCAATAAACACAGCCATAAGTAAATTTGTTATAAAACGCAGACAACATTTTGCAATAAAAAACAAGACCGTTTTTGACAATGAACTGTTACTTTTCAAATATGGTGGAGATTTGAGGCTTAAAAAAAGTTGAGAAGGAGAAATGGAAGGAGAATTTGAACAGTCATTATTGTTCCCCAGTAACCAAAGGCAATGATATGAGTGTGCTTCATAAAAAAGGAGACAATTGCAGGCAAATTATCATGATTCAGTAAAGTCAGTCTGTTCTTGGAAGCATTATTTTTTCTCCCCCTTCTAGATAAGTATGTAGGATCATATGTGTTTCCAAAATAATCCCGTCTCATCTCTACTGAAAATTGTTTTAGTGAATAGCTGCCCTAATCCACAGTTTTGTGGATCACATGGGTGAGTCGATGGGATTCAGAAGTATAGAATATCAAATAACGGGAACCAGCACATCAATCCAAAATCCGCAATTCCTTTCGTATAAGGAACAAAAACATTTTATTGTGCTATCTAGGACTTTGAATACAATGTTGAGTAAAAGAGATGAGAGCAGATATTGTTGTCTAATTTTAATCTTCCAAGGAAAGCATTCAGTGTATTCCTATTGGATTTTAGTGGTTGTCCTTTATCAGATCAAGAAGATTATTTTTGATTCCTAGTTTCTGTGATTTTTAGCAGGAATAAATACTGAGTTTTTTTCAAATGTTTTTTCTGTGTTCTATTGAGATGATTATGTTTTTTCTCTCTCTTAATCTGTAAATGTACTGAATTACATTGATTGATTTTCTCATGTTGATCCAACTTTGCATTCCTAAGACAAACTCTACTTGGTTATGGTATGTTATCTTTGTTTTGTGTTGTTGAATTCCATTAGCTAATACTTGATGAGAATTTTAAAATCTGTGTTCATGAAACATACTGTTTTTTTTTTTTAAGATTTTATTTATTTATTAGACAGACAGAGATCACAAGTAGGCAGAGAGGCAGGCAGAGAGAGGGAAGCAGGCTTCCCGCCAAGCAGAAAGGCCGATGCAGGGCTCCATCCCAGGACCCCAGGATCATGACCCAAGCTGAAGGCAGAGGCCCAACCCACCGAGCCACCCAGGCGCCCCTGGTTTGTAGTTTTTAAAAAAAAAAATGTGCTCTTACGCTTTTTATCAGAGTTACACTAACCTCATAAAACAAGCTGTTATGTTTTTTCTTTATTTTATGAAAGGGGTTTATGTAAGATTGGTATTCTTTCTTCCTGGAATATTTGTAGAATTCAGCAGTGGGGTCATCTGAATGTGGAGTGTTTATTTTGTGAGATTGTTTTAAATGATGTATTTGGTTATTTATAATAGAATTGTGCCTCCACATCTTACTCTCTGTAATGCATTAATCTTTTTCTTTTATGATCATGTCCTTTTTTTTTTTTTTTTAAGATTTTTTGTATTTATTTGACAGAGAGAGATCACAAGTAGGCAGAGAGGCAGGCAGAGAGAGAGGAGGAAGCAGGCTCCCTGCTGAGCAGAGAGCCCGATGCGGATCTCGATCCCGGGACCCTGGGATCATGACCTGAACTGAAGGCAGAGGCTTTAACCCACTGAGCCACCCAGGTGCCCCGATCATGTCCTTTTTTTTAAAAACAATTTTTATTAACATAACTGTAATCTTAGTTTCAGAGATAGAATTCAAGAGTTCATCAGTTGCATACTGCACCCAGTGCTCATGACTTCAAGTGCCCTCCTTAATGCCCATAATCCAGTTACCCCATCTCTCCACCTACCTCCCCTCCAGCAGCCCTCCCTTTGTTCCCTATAGTTAAGAGTCTCTTATGGTTTGCCTCCCTCTCTGTTTTTCTTATTTTATTTTTCCTTCCCTTCCCCTATGTTCCTCTGTTTTGTTTCTTAAATTCCACATATGAGTGGAATTATATGGTATTTGTCTTTCTCTGACTGACTTATTTTGCTTAGTGTAGTATCTTCCAGTTCCATCCATGTTGTTGCAAATGGCAAGATTACATCCTTTCTGTGGCTGAGTAATATTCCACTGTATATATAAACCACATCTTCTTTATCCATTCATCTATCATTGGACATTAGGGCTCTTTCCATAGTTTGGCTAGTTTGGACATTGCTGGTATAAACACTGGGGTGCATGCACCCTTTCGAATCACTATGTTAGCTCCTTTGGGTAAATACCTACCTAGAAGTGCAATTGCTGAGTTGTAGGGTAGGTCTATTTTTTTTTTTTTTTTTTTAAGATTTTACTTATCCATATGAGAGAGAGAGAAAGTGAAAGAGCACAAGCAGGGGGAGCAGTAGAGGAAGTGGGAGAAGCAGACTCCCCTCTGAGCAGGGAGCCCGATGGATCCCCCAGGATCATGACCTGAGCCAAAGGTAGACGCTTAACCATCTGAGCCACCCAGGTGCCCCGGGTAGCTCTATTTTTAATGTCTTGAGGAACCTCCACACTGTTTTCCAGAGTGTTGCACCAGCTTGCATTCCCACCAACAGTGTAGGAGGGTTCCCCTTTCTTCACATCCTCTCTAACAAATGTTGCTTCCTGAGTTGTTAATTTTAGCCCTTCTGACCAGTTTGAGGTGATAGCTCATTGTGGTTTTGATTTGTATTTCCCCGATGGCAAGTGATGTGGAACACTTTTTCATGTATCTCTTGGCTATTTGTATGTCTTTTGGAGAAATGTCTGTTCATATCTTTTGCCCATTTCTTGACTGGGTTTTTTTGTTTTTTGGGTGTTGAATTTGATAAGTTCTTTATAGATCTTGGGTACTAGCCCTTTACCTGATAAGACATTTGCAAATATCTTCTCCCATTTCATAGTTGCCTTTTAGTTTTGTTGACTCTTTCCTTTGCAAAAGCTTTTTATCTTGATGAAGTTCCAGTAGGTCACTTTTGCTTTTATTTCTCTTGCCTTTGGGGAAGTGTCTAGCAAGAAGTTGCTGTGGCCGAGGTTGAAGAGGTTGCTGCTTGTATTTTCCTCTAGAATTTTGGTGGATTCCTATCTTACATTTAGGTCTTTCATCTATTTTGAGTTTATTTTTGTGTATGGTGTAAAAAAGTGGTCCAGTTTCATTCTTCTGCATATGACTGTCCAATTTTCCCAACACCATTTATTGAAGAGACTGTCTTTTCCCCATTGGATATTCTTTCCTGCTTTGTTGGAGATTAGTTGACCATAGAGTTGAGGATCTATTTCTGGGTTTTCTATTCTGTTTTGATGATCTATGCATCTGTTTTTTGTGTCAGTACCATACTGTCGTGATGATTACAGCTTTGTAATACAGCTTGAAGTCTGGGATTGTGATGCCTTCAACTCTGATTTTCTTTTTCAATCTTCCTTTGGTTATTCAGGGTCTTTTCTGGATCCATACAAGTTTTAGGATTATTTGTTCCAGCTCTGTGAAAAGTGTTGATGGTATTTTGATAGGGATTGCATTGAATGTGTAGATTGCTTTGAGTAGCATAGACATCTGAACAGTATTTGTTCTTCCAATCCACAGGATATCAAATCAATGTACAGAAGTCATTTGCATTTCTATACACTAAGAATGAGGCAGAAGAAAGAGAAATCAAGGAATCAATCCCATTTACAATTGCACCAAAAACCATAAGATACATAAGAATAAACCTAACTGTAGAGGTAAAGGATCTATACTCTGAAAACTAGAGAACACTTATGAAAGAAATTGAGGAAGACGGCAAGAAATGTAATGCATTAATCTTACTTGTTTACCCAGCATCTTTTTTTTTTTTTAAGATCTTATTTATTTATTTGACTGACAGAGATCACAAGTAGGCAGAGAGGCAGGCAGAGAGAGAGGGGGAAGCAGGCTCCCCGCCGAGCAGAGAGCCCGATGCGGGGCTCAATCCCAGGACCCTGGGATCATGACCTGAGCCGAAGGCAGAGGCTTTAACCCACTGGGCCACCCAGGCGCCCCAGCATCTAACTTTTTTGAGGAAACCATTATTTCTTATTCTGTGAGGTCCTGTAAGAACTTTCAGCCACTATGTTTTATACCCCAACTTCCTTAGAGGGTTTGGTATGTTAACGAAACTCATAAGCCAAATTGGAACTTCTGTGCTAGGGGAGGTTGGGGAAGACTGTTTCTTTCCTTTGCTGTTATGGTACTAGGATATCGTGAGTTTGGCGGTGCCAGGGCCCATTTTTCCCTAATTACAGGGAGGAAGATTGTGATTAGAAGGGAAGACCAATTTGTAGAGGGAAGCAGAATCAAGTGAAAATGCCTGATGATGTGTTTTGGACTTTCAGGTCAAATTATGCCTAAAACTACTTCTATTTCTAGACTTTTCTGATACATAAGCCAATGTATTCTTTTAAAACATTTTTGTTTTGGGATGCCTGGCTGGCTCAGTCAGTAGTGAATATGACTATTGAGCTCAGGGTTGCGAGCTCAAGCCCCATGTTGGACATGGAGCCTACTTATTTGAAAAAATTAAAAATTTTTTGTTTCAATTTAGGTTAATTTGAGTTGGGTGTCTAACTTTTGTAGTGAGAAGAAACTTGGCTAATACAATCTTTCTCAAGAATTTGTACACTTGGCTTTCAACCTTAATCTGTGGAATCATGAGCTGTGGTTTGACATTAAAGTACTTCTTTCTCTTTTTGCTCATTAGGTAGGAGGTGAAGAAAAGAGGTGAGGTGTACAGATGATCAAGAAATATTTATTGAAGTAAAATGCATTGAAATAGTGACTGCAATCTTACATCAGAGGGACAATGGGGAAACATGTGACCTTGACACTGAATGTATTTTACCTTTAAAACATTATGATACATAGCAATTAGGATTTACTAGAGGCATTTGGTCTTGGCTTTAGGAATGTTATCTATTTCTTAGATGGGATTTGTGGACTGACCTGGCTTCTCCAGTTATGGATCCCCTTCTCATGTAACAGAGCATCTCAGTTCCAGAATACTATCTTCGCCATGACTTTTTTTTTAAGGTTATTGGGAAGTCTGGGAGGTTTTTTACTTTTCTATTTTAGTGATTGTTTTCTCCATTGTAATGAAATGTGGCATAATAAGGGATGGCAAAGATAGGTTTTGTTCTAAGAATAGATGAGATGTACACTTGTCTCTTATGGCGAATAAAGTAGTCGGTAGCATCATACCTGAATCTCTGAACACTGAATGATTTTAAAAAGTTAATAAGTCTGCAAAGGCTTTGTATTTAATTAACCTTCAAAAACTTCTGCCTGAAATCTCTTTATAACTTAAGGGTTACAGAAATTCAGTGAATTTAGGAGGGTAGGTTTTAAAAAATCAGGGAGATTGTTACACAATTATTCAAATCATCTGAATAGATTTTAAAAAAAAAATTACAGTATGTTGTAAATACATTTGGTATTTTATTTTTAGGAAAGAAAATTTATGTGAATCTACTTTGGATCCTTGTGTTTGAAATAACAAAAAGAAACTTACGTGTAATAGACTCGGTGTTAAGATGGCTCCATCACATGGATCCTGAAACAAACTGCAGCATCACTCATCCTTGCACATCAATAAACATTCTGTTTCTAGACATAATGGGATTTACTGGTTTGGAAACTACACCTTAATATTAAAGAATATCACTTCTGTTAAAAATCTCTTAGAGGTCCCATGACATTTGCTGATTGAATTTGCCAAGTCAAGTAGAATGGGATGTTCCTCCTCGGGCACTGTATATGCAGGTTTTAAAGTTAGACTGACCTGTATCTGGTTTCTTTCACCTAGAGTAATCTTTTCAAGGTTCACACATGTTGTAGAATGCTCTAGGAATCCATTCTGTTTTACTGCCTGAATAATATTCCATTATATGGATTTACTGTATTTTATTTCTCCCGTCATCTGTTGATAGACATTTGGGTTGTTTCCACTTCTCAGCTATAATGAATAGTGCTGTTGTGAACATTGGTGTTCAAGTTTTTTTTTGTGTAGACGTCTATTTTCATTTTTTTGTTTATATACCTATATACACAAAAGTGTATGGAAGTGAAGTGGAGTTGCTGGTGTGGTGCAGTTTTGTATGGTAGTATTTTGAGGAACTGCCAAACTGTTTTCCAAAGCAGCTGAACCATTTAACATTCCCACCACCAATATATGAAGGTTCTAGTTTCTCCATATCCTCACCAATACTTGTTATTCTTCGTTACTTTGATGATAGGTACCCTAGTGGGTGTGAAGTGGTGTCTCAGTGTGGTTTTGATTTGCGTTTCTCTAGTAACTAATGATGTTAAACATATTTTTGTGGACCCTTTGGCCATTTATATGTTTTCATTGGGGAAATAGCTATTCAGATCCTTCGCTTATTTTTTAATTGCGTTGTCTTGAAAAAAATATTTTATTTATTTATTTGACAGACAGAGATCGCAAGTAGGCAGAGCAGCAGGCAGAGAGAGAGAGGAGGAAGCAGGCTCCCTGCTTGAGCAGGGAGCCCGATTTGGGGCTCAATCCCAGGACCCTGGGATCATGACCTGAGCCAAAGGCAGAGGCTTTAACCCACTGAGCCACCCAGGAGCCCCTGGGTTGTCTTTTTTTAAAAAATTAAGTTGTAAGAGTAGTTGGGCACATGGGTGGCTTAGTAGGTTAAGCACCCGACTGATTGACCTCAGCACAGGTCTTGATTTTAGGATTGAGAGATTAAGCCTCATAACAGGCTTCGCACAAGCTGCAAGAGTAGTAATTATTTAAATAACTACTTAA
Organism: Martes martes; assembly: GCF_963455335.1. Lineage (NCBI taxonomy): Eukaryota > Metazoa > Chordata > Mammalia > Carnivora > Mustelidae > Martes > Martes martes. Next base: position 42,862,507 of record NC_137903.1, read on the forward strand.
ATATCAACTTTTTCTAAAACACCATATACTTTAAACCAACTGGGGTATTCATAAATTGTTATTTCGATGCTTTCAGGTCTATCATAAGAGGTATAGGTAGTACACATTTATTAATATGAAGGTATGACAATTAGTTTTTTATAATGTGCTTTTTCCTAAATCTCTTATTAAATCTTAACTGTTAATATTCTCAGTCTAACCAACCTTAGATAACATAGAATCAAATGGGCTAGATTTTTTATTGGACTTGTATAGGGTCACTTGGCTATCATAGTATCACAGTCAGTGCCCCCAAATATTAAATGCTTCTATTTTCTGCTTTAACATTAATTAATGAAACGTCCTTATGAAGGCTCATAGTCTTTGACTGACAAGAAAAAGGGATGTGACCCTTACCTTCCCTGAGAGTCAGAAATCACTAGGGTAGGGGCACCTGGATGGCTCAGTTGGTTAAGTGGCCAACTCTTGATTTGGGCTCAGATCATGAGCTCAGGGTTGTAGGATCGAGTTCCATGTTGGGCTCCATACTGCACGTGGAGACTGGTTAAGAGTCTCTCTCTCCATCTTCCTGTGCTCCCTGCCTCCCTTAAAAAAAATCACTAGGGTAAAATGCTCATTTATTCCAAATATCCAAAGTTGTTCACTGACTAGTTCTTGTAGCAGTGTTACAGGTTTACGCCTCTGTTCTCTAGAGGTCATCCAGGTCAGGAATGATTTTTTTCCCCCCAAAATAGGGCAATGATGGTGGAGTTGAAGGGACATGGGCCAATTTGAGAAACATACAAGGAAGATTTGGTGAATGATTAGAAAAGGGAAGGAGAAGGTGAGAGGAGAGTAAAGGGTGATATTTTATGAAATGTGTGACTGGTGCATCATGGTGCCTTCATTAGAATAAGGTACTGGAGATGATGGGCTAGGTGTATAGCACATGCCAAGTTCCTGCTTGGACACGATCCATTTGAAATATTTCAGGGACATTTATATGGTGGTATTTTTTTTTTTAAAGATTTTTTATTTGACAGAGATCACAAGTAGGCAGAGAGGCAGGCAGAGAGAGAGAGGAAGGGAAGCAGGCTCCCTGCTGAGCAGAGAGCCTGATGCGGGGCTCGAACCCAGGACCCTGAGATCATGACCTAAGCCGAAGGCAGAGGCTTTAACCCACTGAGCCACCCAGGTGCCCCTATACGGTGGTATTGATAGATAGTTGTATGCCTGGATTGACCTTGAGAGACAGCTGTCTACAGTAGTTCTATAGCATGGGAAAGGATGAGAGCACCAAGAAGGAATGAAGAGTGTGGAGAAGAGAGTGCCTACTTCAGAACTCTGAGAGACATCAATATTTGGAAGACAAAGAAAGGGAAGAACCTATAAAGATGACCGATAAAGAGCAGCCAAAAATTTAGAAAGAAAACAAAGTTTCTTGAAAAAAAGGAGTTGTCATCTGCACCAAATGATTCAGTGGTCTAATAGCACAAGAACTGGAATATGCCTATTGGATTTTTGGGGGTTTTTTTGGTGCTTTTAATGAGAATAGTTTCAGGGGTATGCTCACATAGCTAGTTCGTTGAAGACCTGAGATTTGAAGCCACGTCTGTCTAAGTTTAGAAGCCACATACACAGTGCCTGGGAGGGAACATTCCAGCAGATGTTATCAGACCTCCAAGAATTTTCTAACAAAAGTAATATTCTTTCATATTAAGGTGAAAATAGTTTCCAAATCAGTAAATGTCATTATGTCTGGAAACAGATTCTTTATTGATGCATGAGGATGAGTAATGCTGTGATTTATTTCAGGATCCATGTCACGGAGCCATCTTAACACTGAGTCTATTACACAGGAATTTCTTTTTCTTATTTCCATCACAAGGACCCAGAGCAGATTCATATAATAGTCTATTGCAGCCGGGAAAAGGATGCAGAGTGCTGGAGGAGCCTACTGCCGGGGAGATGCTCTTTGGGCAGAGACATGAATGCAGTGAGGAACAAAGCCGTGGGCACATTCAATGTGAGGGTTTTCTGGCAGAAGGAATTCAAGTGCAAAGACTCGAAAGTGGAAAAGGATTTATCAGGCGGAAGGCAAAGCAAAAAGACTTAGAGACATAAGGCTTAATTCTGCAGTGGAACCCTTCAAAAGCCTCAAAGGATGCAATTTCTAGCCTGTCTTTTTTCAATATTAAAAAAAATCTATTTTGAAAAAGAAATCTTACACAGAAAAGGTTCAAGTACAGTACAGCAGTTTTTTCCTTTGGACATCTGGGAGTAAGAAAGTTGTTGATGTGGTCCCCCATTTTTTTAATGTGTATTTTCCTCAAATAAAAATTGGTCTCAGGGACAAAATTTGGGGAAAACTATGTGAGATTTTCTCAAGAGTTTTATCACTGAGGGCGCCTGGGTGGCTCAGTCATTAAGTGTCTGCCTTCAGCTCAGGTCATGATCCCAGGGTCCTGGGATCGAGCCCCACATCGGGCTCCCTGCTCGGTGAGCCTGTTTCTCCCTCTCCCTCTGCCTGCTGTTCCCCCTTCTGTGCTCTCTCTCTCTCTCTGTCAAATAAATAAATCAAACCTTAAAAAAAGGGTTTATAACTGTGCTCATTAAATGTATCTAAGAAGAATATTTATTGAACTTAGACTATATAAGAAATAATATATCAATATTTACCAAAAGTGGTATGTTACACTGTTTTATAGGTACTTAATAATACTAGTTGAATAAATGAACAAATGAACAAATGAAATACTTTTATTTCCTCAGATTTTATAACAATGTTTTTAGCTCAGGCAGTTTAATCTGAATGCAATATCCCAGATGTCCTAATTGTAGTATCATATAATTCAGCATTATTATTACTTTTTAATTACTTTCATAAAGAAATAAATGTCAGAATGATGGCATATTATCTTAGTGGATTCTAATAACAAGATATTTATTGTTTTATATTTTTATTTGTACAATTACTAGCATGAGTAAGGGAGTAAATGCTAGAACACTGCGGTGCTAAAGCTTCAAGTTTGTAGATTTGTTAAAAATAAGAAGCTTAACTGTAATTTTCACTAGCAATTCATGTGTCATTTAACAAAAGTGTTATTTGAGGATATGGTTACATGTTCTGCTTATCTTCAAGTGTCTTAATATTGGTTCTAGATGATTATATATGTTTATCACATATACTTTCCATTTGGAGGTTTAATTTCATTTTTGATTTTGTATTTTCCTTTACAAAAGTAAATCAATATTAGTGAAATATATTTGTAGAACTTATATACAAAATAGGGTATTCATTTATTTATTTAAAAAGATTTTATTTGTTTGTCAGAGAGAGAGAGCACAAGGGGAGCTACAGGCATTGGGAGAAGCAGGCTCACCCTCTGAGCAAGGGTCCTGATGTGGGACTCAATCTCAGGACCTTGAAATTACAGCCTGAGCTGAAGGCAGACTACTTAACTGAATGATCCACCCAGGCGTTCCTACAAAACAGGATTTTTAGTTAAGGCTCTATGTTTGTTCAGTTGATTTCCTAAGAATTGAATAGATTAGAAATGCTACATTTTATGTGATCATTTCATTGACTGTACCATCCGACTATATCTCATAAAGCCGGCAATCCCTTTCATTTATAATCTTGGATGCTAACATGGACATTTGGGTGTCATTATTTTCAGTGTGAACTATAATGATGGCTGTGGCATTTCCTGTTGCTGAAATAGTTGAACTTAATTATTTAATAATATCCATAATTTTGGGGCACCTGGGTGGCTCAGTGGGTTAAAGCCTCTGCCTTCAGCTCAGGTCATGATCCCAGGGTCCTGGGATCGAGCCTTGCATCGGGCTCTCTGCTCAGCGGGAAGCCTGCTTCTCTTCCTCTCTCTCTGCCTGCCTCTCTGCCTACTTGTGATCTCTGTGTGTCAAGTAAATAAATAAAATCTTTTAAAAAAATAATATCCATAATTTTGAGTCTGCATTAGGCTTCAAACATTGGTTTTTAAGTCACGATCCCCTAAAACTGGCTCCTTGAGGTAATTTCTGAAATTTTGGTTGTTTCTCCCACATCAGTGCTAACGCATGGTAGGATTCACCAATCCAAGCAGGTCTAAGTACCTCATCTAGGCATACCTGATTCAAGCGGGGTGCCTATCTTCTAAAAACCATGTGTCATTAGCACATATGGTAATGCATGAGAAGAAAGAGGAATAAACAGGTAGGAAGTGATGATGCTAGTAAACAAAACCACAAAGAAAATGACTAATTAGCAATGGAGCTCTAATCTCTTCTCACTGGTTATAGCTCCTCACATTGTCTGAAGGAGTTTTTGTGCTGGTCATGGATATAGTCCATTAATTTTTTTTTTTAAAGATTCATTCATTCATTCATTCATTCATTCATAGAGCAAGCAGGGAGGGAGGGGCAGAGGCAGAGGGAGAGAGAGAGAGAATCTCCAGCAGACTCCTGGCTGAGCAAGGAGCCCGACTTGGGGTTTGATCCCATGACCCCTGAGATCATGACCTGAACCAAAATCCAGAGTGGTACCCTCAACTGACTGACCCACCCGGTCGCTCCTATCATCCATTAAGCTTAAGAAATGAGTAACTTTGAACGAGTTGTGATGTTTCTAAAAACACCCCAGTCCTTCATGATGTTGTGATGTTAGTTCGGTGGTGCCTCATTGACATACTGATATTTTTCATTTCCTTTCTTGTGTCCCTTTTGTAGCTGATATGCCAAGAAGGGTATATCCAACTCCCCCTTGAATATAACTGAGGAAAATTCACACTGCAGTGTTTGTCATATTTCTTAGGAATTTGATTTGATCACAACAAATGCACAGTTTTTTTCTGGATGGCTTTTAGTGGCTTCTATTTAGGCCGTCGTTGAATATCTCCCTTTAGTGATCATGCAGGTGTTATACCTGTCGTGGTGACAGCTGCCTCTACTGATCAGACTTGTCTGTTGCCCCTATGAAGTTTGCAGCAACACAACACCCTGGATTTGGATCATTTTCCTCCTCCTTGTGTGGTGCTTCTCGAATGTTCTGTGACTTCAAGATATCTTTCACTAGAGTTTGTAGACCTGGTTTGTACCCCTTAGGCAGGCAGTATAGTGGTTAATAGTGTTAATAGTGTGGATTTTGGAGCCGTTAATCCCTGGCTTTGAATCCTGGCTCCACCCCTTAGCCCCTCACTGTTTGTGTGATTTGGGGGCAAGTAGCCTATTCTCTGGGTGTCTGTTTCTTCATGTGCATGATGTTTAATTAAAAACAGTAATTGCAGCCTACCACCCACGACCTTCCGTGAGGTTCCTTTTTTCTTTTTTTAAAATATTTTATTCATGTATTTGAGAGAGAGAGAGAGAGCATGAGCAGGGGAAGCAGCAGAGGGAGAGGGGGAAGCAGGCTCCCCGCTGAGCAGGGAGCCCACGGGGCTGGATCCGAGGAGCCTGGGATCATGACCTGTGCCGAAGGCGGATGCTCGATTGACTGAGCCATGCATTTGTCCCTGCTGTGAGTTTTCTATGACTGATGTGTTAATGGACTTTAAGCAGTTCTTGGCACATAATAGGTATTAAACAAATACGGAGTAATAAGCTCTAAATATTATTAAGTAAATCAGTATTAGTGTTACTTGTGTTACTTGCACTGGTACTGAAAAAAATACTTTCTAGCTCTTTGCACCTGCAGTTGGGATTGAGGCTGCATGATTAACCTTTCCTTACTGCTTCCTCTTGTTTCTGATTTATGCTCCAATTTGTGTAGGGTGTTTTATATCATGTTTAAAGATGGTCTTGTGAGCAAGCCATAACTCACGTCTGACTCTCACGAGCCTCAGTGGGCTGGGTTAGTGTCTGCGAACATGCATCTCTCTATTTGGACCTGTGGGATGACTCTTGCACTGTTTTCTAATGTCGGCAACCCTACCTGGAGGTAGTGGTTGGTGCATTTCCTAACAGTTGTCTGTGTAACCTTCCCATACATCAGGTTTCTAATTTTAAGCACTTAAAGAAGGGTGAATATTTTAAATTTCAAAGAATTTGCAAGTAACAAATATGAGTTTATTTTTTATTTTTATATTTTTAGTATTTATTTATTTGATAGAGAGAGATCACAAGTAGGCAGAGAGTCAGGCAGAGAAGAGAGTAGGAAGCAGGCTCCCTGACGAGCAGAGAGCCCGATGTGGGGCTCGATCCCAGGATCCTGAGATCATGACCTGAGCCGAAGGCAGAGGCCCAACCCACTGAGCCACCCAGGCGCCCCGAGTTTATTTTTTAAAAAGATTTTATTTATTTATTTTTGCAAGATGGAGGGTGGGGAGCGAGCTAACATAAGCTTGCTAACAAGGAGGGGGTGGAGAGGCAGAGGAAGAGGTAGACTCCCAGCTGAGCATATAGCCCAACACGGGACTTGATTCCAGGACCCTGGGATCCATGACCTGAGCTGAAGGCAGATGTTTAACTGACTGAACCACGCAGGTACGCAAATATGAATTAATTTATTATCATCACAAAACATCTAAACTTTGGGGCGTGTGGGTGGCTCAGTTTATTAAGCACCCAACTCAGTTTCAGCTCAGGTCATGATCTCTAGGTCATGGGATTGAGCCCCACATAGGGCTCTACTTCAGATTCTATCTCCCTTTCCCTCTGCTCCTCCCTACGCTCATGCTCTTTCTCAAATAAATAAATAAAATCCTAAAAAAAAAAACCAAAACAAAAAAATTAAAAAAAAAAAAAAACAAAAACCTTGATCTAAACTTTGTGCTAGGTAAGTGGACTGTATTCATGAAATGGACTAGGTCTGTTTCTGAAAACAATAGTTCCCAGCCTGTTAGGAGACACAGCAAGTTTTGCTATGTTTTGTGTCAAGAAATGCTATTGCCCAGTATTTATTTCAAAAATTTAAAGGTAAGACCATATTAATTTAGTTTTAAGAATTTTATTCACAACGTAGGTATGAAAAAAATCAACCTTGGAAATCACTGGTCAGTTTGTAGACCCCCATTCACACTGGTCAAAGAAACAAAATAAAGGCGCCAGCTGTACTATCATCCAACAATTTTGTTCACTTCTAGATCCAGCAAGAGATATTAAAGAGCAAGTTGAAGTAAAAAAGGCATAGTTCTGTGTTACAAGGCCAAGAGTGAGCATAAGAGTAATACAGAGAAAAAAAGCATGAGATTAAACCCTGATATTTTTTATGGTCAGAGGACTCACTGTCATCACATGTCATGAGAATTCTTATTAAAGTGTATTGGAAAGAACTTAAACTACTGAATTGGCTGGTCGAGATTGAGTGCGTGCAAGGAGAGGGTCAAGAAAGGGGAATTTGGTGGTTGAAAACATGAGGATGTGACTGGCTTGGTACTAAGTAACCCCCATAAGTTCAAGGGATGAACAAAAGCACCTCTCCTTCTGCCTTCATAAATCTCTAACCCACTCATGTCAGATTCCCTGACCAGGGCAGCAGAGAGGTCACCCTGACATAAGCCCAGGGACAGGAGGCGCTTTCAGATTTATGTAGGTTTGAGGAGGTTCTGTTTTATCTTTTTTCCATCTCTTTTCCCCAACTCCTATCAGAATGCCATAGGGAGGCCTGGCTGTGTCCCAGGAGCCAGACAAGGGACAACTGAGCTTAACATGACAAAATTAAATCCAAGTTTATTAACTAATTGTGGTGATTGGCAGCAGAGTTCGCCATTCTGGCTGTTTCTATGTGGATCGAACACCAGTAATTGATACATTTCTCTTGCCATTCCATAGCACTAATCCAATGATAGGTCTACTCTTCTGGTTAATTTCTAGCTAAGGTGAAATCACATTTAGAACTTGCATGGCACCTCATGCAATAGCACTCTTCATTAATGTAATAAATTCTGAGTGACAACTGTGTGTGTGTGTGTGTGTGCGTGCACACGCGTGTGTGTGCTCATGCGTGCAGGTATGTGTGCACGCTGTGTTGTCTGTGTATGTGACAAGAAAATTTTGAAGGCTGATCCCATAACTTTCTTCCACTCCATGGAGAGGGCTGAAGTGTGTGCACTGGCAACTCTCACATGGGCCTAGATGCTATAAAATTTCAGCTGGACCATGAAGATGTATAGAAGAAGAATATCGGCCTTCAGGATGGAGGAAACTATATGCCAAGGCACAAATAGACAGTGAAGCTTGGATGTTTATGGGAATGATTTCACTCATTTATTCATTCATTCCTTTAATATTTTTAAAAAAGATTTTATTTATTTATTTGAGAGAGAGACACACAGTGAGAGAGGAAATACAAGCAGGGGGAGTGAGAGATGGAGAGGCAGGCTCCCTGCTAAGCAGGGAGCCCCATGCAGCCCTGGGATCATGACCAGAGCTGAAGGCAGATGATTAACTGATGAAGCCACTCAGGTCCCCCTCATTCCTTTAATATTTATAGAGTACTCCCTTTATGACAAATACTGTCCTAGACTCTGGGGATACAGCGCAAAACAAGGAAAAATCTTTGCTCTCATGAGGATTTCATTCTAAGAGGCAAGGGGATAGATAGTAAAAGAACAGAGCATGGGCAGGGTGGAGAACATTTGATAGTCTGGTCAAGGGGGAGTTTGGTTTGACTTGAGAATAGAGTCTATGATAGGACCGGGGAATAGAAAACTGGAAAAGTCATATATTGGGGATGCCATGAAACACCTTGAATGTCAGGCCTGCTGAACTCTTTTTGGGCATTTCTAGGAAACACTAAGTACCTTAATTTTCAAAGAAGTGAGAACTGGTACTCACTTTCCTGACCAAGCGTCTTTTCCAAAACCATGTATAGAAGCACACTTGAACTCATGCTTGACAGCTAAGTGGAAATGGTCATTCTGTATTTGCACACTGTTGCATCTTGAGTCATCATTTAACTTTATTTAATTTCTAAATGTCCAAGAGGCTAATTTTGACAGAGATTTTAGAATTTTTCTTAGTTGCTTATAAAGTACTTTCAAATCACATTTAACTTCAGTTTATTATTTTTCCTGTTTTACTAATGTTGTATCTCATTGAAGTCTGTCCACATAGGAATCTACAAGATTCAACCACGTTTTAGTTGTTTTTGTCAAAATGACCAAATACAGTTTTGAAAAAATAAATGTCATTTCTTTATTTCTATATCTAAAAAAAAAAGTCAAAATAGATTTATCTCAAGTATTCTCAGCTATATACTATTTCATTAAATGCAAATTCAGAATATTTTGGCTCACAGAATTTTTATGGACAACTTTTTTTTAATATTGTAATTTTAATTTTATTTTTTTTCAGTGTTCCAAGATTCATTGTTTATGCACCACACCCAGTGCTCCAAGCAATATGTACCCTCCATAATACCCACCACCAGGCTCACCCAACCCCTCACCCCCCTCCCCTCCAAAACCCTCAGTTTGTTTCTCAGAGTCTACAGTCTCTCATGGTTTGTCTCCCCCTTCAATTTCCCCCAACTCACTTCTCCTCTCCATCTCCCAGTGTCCTCCGTGTTATTCCTTACGCTCCACAAGTAAGTGAAACCGTAAATAATTGGCTCTCTCTGGTTCACTTATTTCACTCAGCATAATCTCTTCCAGTCTCATCCATGTTGATACAAAAGTTAGGTATTCATTTTTTCTGATGGAGTCATAATACTCCACAGTATATACAGACCGTATCTTCTTTATCCATTCATCTGTTGAAGGGCATCTTGGCTCTTTGCACAGTTTGGCGACTGTGGCCATTGTTGCTATGAACATTGGGGTACAGATGGCCCTTCTTTTCACTACATCTGTATCTTTGGGGTTTAATACCCACAGTACAATTGCAAGGTCATAGAGTAGCTCTATTTTTAATTTCTTAAGGAATTTCCACACTGTTTTCCAGAGTGGTTGTAACAACTTGCATTCCCACCAACAGTGCAAGAGGGTTCCCCTTTCTCCACATCCTCTCCAACACTTTTTGTTTACTGTCTTGTTGATTCTGGCCATTCTAACTGTAAGGTGGTATCTCAATGTGGTTTTGATTTGAATCTCCCTGATGGATAATGATGATGAACATTTTTCATGTGTCTGATAGCCATTTGTATATCTTCTTTGGAGAAGTGTCTGTTTGTGTCTTCTGCGCATTTTTTGGACATGATTATGTGTTTTGTGTGTGTTGAGTTTGAGGAGTTCTTTTTTTTCAATTTTTAAATTTTTTATTAACATGTAATGTATTATTAACCCCAGGGGTACAGGTCTGTGAATCGCCAGGTTTACACACTTCACAGCACTCACCATAGCACATACCCTCCCCAATGTCCACAACCCTACCATCCTCTCCGTATCTCCCTCCCCCCGGCAACCCTCAGTTTGTTTTGTGAGATCAAGAGTCTGTTATGGTTTGGAGTTTGAGGAGTTCTTTATAGATCTTGGATATCAGCCCTTTGTGCGTAGAGTCATTTGCGAATATCTTCTCCCATTCTGTGGGTTGCCTCTTTGTTTTGTTGACTGTTTTCTTTGCTGTACAGAAGCTTTTGATCTTGATGAAGTCCCAAAAGTTCATTTTTGCTTTTGTTTCCTTTGCTTTTGCAGACATATCTTGAAAGAAGTTGCTGTGGCCGATGTCGAAAAGGTTACTGCCTATGTTCTCCTCTAGGATTTGATAGAATCCTGTCTCACGTTGAGGTCTTTTATCCATTTCAACTTTATCTTTGTGTATGGTGTAAGAGAATGGTCGAGTTTCATTCTTCTACACATAGCTTATAGATAGTTTTTAAGGCATGTGAGCTGCAGTGGAAATTCTTGTTTTGTTAAGATTTATTTATTTATTTCAGAGAGTGAGAGCCTGAGCAGGGGAAGGGATAGACGGCGAGAGAAAAATCTCAAGCAGGCTTCCTGCTGAGTGTGGAGCCCAGTACTGGGCTCAATCCCATGACCCTGATATTATAACCTGAACCGAAATCAAGAGTCAGATGCTTAACTCGCTGAGGCACTCAGAAACTCTTGTTATCTTAATCAGTGATTTTTTTTTCCTTGATACAAAAAGTATTCTTTGAACAATACTAGCTTTTTTGTAGCTCTAAGCATCTATATTTCTCCTAGAAGATCTCACAGTTTGGAAGTCTTATAAGATAGCTATCTGGAGTATGTCTTTTTAAAAGATTTTTATTTATTTATTTGACAGACAGAGATCACAAGTAGGCAGAGAGGCAGGCAGAGAGAGAGGAAGGGAAGTAGGCTCCCTGCTGAGCAGAGAGCCCAACGTGGGGTTCGATCCCAGGACCGTGGGATCATTACCCGAGCAGAAGGCAGAGGCTTTAACCCACTGAGCCACCCAGGCACCCCTGGAGTATATCTTATGAGAAGAAAAGAGTTTGCATAAACTAAACTGAAGGACAGCAAAAAATGGGCAATACTGAACTTATTTGCTGACTACGGTAGGAAGGACAGGGCTGAGTATGGAGTGGTGGGGCTGGATTTTGGATGATATTACAGATTATAAAAAAGAGAAAAACATGTAAACAAAGCAAATGAGGTAGAAGTAGGTTTTTTTTTTTTTTTCCGGTGTTTGATAATGACACACTGTCCCATGAAATCAAGCTATAGTAGTACAGTTGTCAATTTGGACAGTTTTATAGAAACAGCAATTATAAAACTGGACATTAAATATAAGAAGGGAGAAAGTTGTCATTGCTTTTTTTTTTTTTTTATTTACTATTTGAGAGAGAGAATGAAAGAAGGAGGGGGAGAGAGAATCTGAAACAGACTCTGTGCTGAGCATGGAGCCTGATGCGGGGCTCAGTCTCATGATTGCGAGATCACGACCTGAGCTGAAACCAAGAATTGGGTGCTTAACCAACTGAGCCACCCAGGTGCTCCAGTTTTTATGAAATTACAGAGGGTACTCTTTAAAAAGCAATAGACAAGGTTGAATATAAAGTTGTAAATATAGGTTGAGTGTAGCCCCCAAATTATTGTGCTGTTGTTATCTGTTTTAATTTCATTAAGTGTATGAAATAATTTTTCAAAAATTTTGAGACTGGTGGGTGGATGATGGGAGATGCTGCACAGTGGAGTTTACAGCAGCCAGATCTTAGGGACTAATTGCTGGGCAAGCAATCAAGAGTCCAATAAGGAGAGAATCCTCTGTGTAAGCGGGGCTGCCATGACAAAATAGTGTAGGTTGGATGGCTTAAACAACAGAAATGTATTTTCTCAGAGTTCTGGAAGCTAAAGGTCCAAGATCAAGGTTTTAGCTTATTTGGTTTCTGGTGAGAGCTCTCTTTTTGGGTGCCTCCTTGCTGTGTCCTCACATGGCCTTTCCTTAGAGTGTGTGAAGGGAGGGAGGGGAGGAGGGAAGGGGAAAGAAAAAGAGAGCAGGCTAGCACTCTGGTGACTCTTCCTGTAAGGACACTAATCCCATTAGCTCAGGGCCCCACCCTAATGACCTGCCTTGACTTTAATTATTTCTTCAGAGGTTCCCAACTCCAAATATAACTACACTAGGGGGTTAGAGTTTTAACATATGAATTTGGGGGAGGGGCACAAACGTGTAGTCCATAAAATATAGTAGAAGGAATGATGCATCTAACTGAAGCGAGGATAGAACCATTGTATTACACCTGGATTGGGCTCTGAGCTTCCTGGCAAAGAAGGCAAAGGGAAACATAGTAGGTAATATGAATTTAAGTCAGCAGGTAATCTCTTCAACATCTTAAGCCTATTCTCTCTTAATTGGTGTTTCTGTTTGTTAAAGTGGTCTCAGACATTGACCAGTAAGGGCAGGAGGTGGGAAGAGATGTAGTCTGGGGGCTAGAAAGTCTGTTGTACTTCTGTTGTACACCCTAGGATTTTTTCCTCTTACATTGAAGACTGATTAAATTTTTTTTTTTAAGATTTTATTTATTTATTTGACAGACAGAGATCACAAGTAGGCAGAGAGGCAGGCAGAGAGAGAGGAGAAAGCAGGCTCTCCACGGAGCAGAGAGCCCAATGCGGGGCTCGATCCCAGGACCCTGGGATCATGACCTGAGCCGAAGGCAGAGGCTTTAACCCACTGAGCTACCCAGGCGCCCCTGAAGACTGATTTTAAACACTGCTTTTTAATCCCTTGATGCCTGGCTGGAAGAAGTCACAAAGTGTGAATTCTGGACTGGAGCTGGGTTTAATGGCACTAGAACTAAAGACTGGGTTCTTTGAACTGTCAGCACATATGTAGGAATAAAAGAAAAGAAGTGGAAAAGTCACAAATCCTGGAAGCAGATTGTTTTAAATATGAGAAGGAGGTATAAACCCTATTACTGGTTCAAATTAATAACATACTTTTTTCCCCAAAACTGCTAAGGAATTTTATGTTAATTCCTTTTGTATTCAAGTGAATTTAAAATGATTTTATCCTGAAAATTACCAATATCTTTGGGATAAATGGAGGCAGCTTATTGGTCACAAACCAAGGTTGGCATTTTTATATTAGATGTTCTGCATTGGTCAATGTACAAAGTGCAAAGGTCACAAAATCATTTGGATGATGATTGCATAAATCATCAATACTCAGTTCTTAAATGGTTTGTGCCATTCTTCAATTCTTTGTTTCTTTTCAATCGTGCTGTGCTATCTTTTTAAAAAAATTGAAATATAGTTGACACACAATGTTACATTTGTTTCAGGTGTGTAACAGAGTGATTCCGCAAGGCTGTATGGTACACTGTGCTCACAAGTGTAGCTATTATCTGTCACACATACAACACTATTAAAATACCATTGACTGTATTCCCTATGCTGTGCCTTTCATCCCCATGATTTATTCCATACCTGGAAGCCTGTAGCTTTCACTTTCTTTCGCTCATTTTGCCCAGTCCCCCTCCCCCAACACCTCGTCTTTGGCAGCCATCAGTTTGTTCTGAATTTATGGGGTCTATTTGTGCCGTATTATCTTTAATTAAGTACAGAGACCTTCCAGTTCACATCACCTAGAGATCATTTCACCTACTGTTCTGCTTGGCTGCCAGGTCTCTTGTCTCTCCTTCAGCAATGTGAGGTGTATCCCTTTTCCTCAGGGAAGCGATCCTTGGTTTGTTGCCTTTGCCGATAATCAAAATGTTGGAGAGCTGAGAGGCAAAGCTGTCATGGCATCTTTCATATGAACCACACCAAAAGAACCAGGATGGGGGCACCTGTGTGGCTCATTCGGTCAAGTGGCCAACTCTTGATTTCAGGTCATGATCTCAGGGTTCTAAAATTGAGCCCCGCATCAGACTCCACACTCAGTCATAGTCTGCTTCAGATTCTCTCTCTCCCTTTCCCCTCTCTCTGCTCACACACACACACTCTCTCTGTAAAATAAGTAAATAAATGTTGTTGTTCTTAATATCTTTTTAAAAAGATTTTATTTATTTATCTGACACAGAGAGAGAGATCAAAGTAGGCAGAGAGGCAGCCAGAGAGAGAGGGGGAAGCAGACTCCCTGCCGAGCAGAGGGCCCAATGTGGGCTCGATCCCAGGATCCTGAGATCATGACCTGAGCCAAAGGCAGAGGCTTAACCCACTGAGCCACCCAGGTGCCCCATGTTGTTGTTGTTTCAAAACAAAAAAAGAACCAGGATCTCTCTTTGTTGATTACTGCAGCAATTCTTCCCATGTTAGCAGCTCTCGTCACTATACACAGGGCACCAGTGTCAAACTTGATGAAATCAGTAATTTTGCCAGTCTCCAAATCAACCCGAATGCTTTCATTTACCTTGTGAGGCATCATCCTGGGTCAGCAGATGAGGGACTCGTTTTGTGCCCTAAAAGACTTTCCTCACTTTGCACAATTTGTACTTGGCTTCCTAGGGTATAATACAAGGAACAGCGGAGGACCTTCCGTGTCATACGTGAGATAGGAATTCTCTGCAGTGTTGCCGGTGCTGGCAGCATCCGTCTCAGTTTGGACCTTGCTGTCAATCTTATTGGACTGCTGAATGCGGATCTTCTTCATCTCCTGTCAGAGCATACTTAATTGTGTTCCTTGGAAAGCGATGAGGGGAAGACCTTCTCTCAGCCTGTGGGAGCGGGCAGGTGGACGAGGGGCAAACGCACTGATCCGAGTGTCAGCATCTGCTGCTTTAGAGCCGCTGCATGCTTCGGGTTCTTCTTGGACCGTGAGCTGTAGCTGAGCTGACCGTGAAAAGAGCAGTCTTCAATTCTTACCTTGTGTACCTTTTCTTTTAGTTCAGCTTCGTTCTTAAATCTACTTTGTTTTCTCAAAATGGTAGGAAGGGAAAAAAATAATTCCTCATCATTGAGGTCCTTTCAAAATGGAAAAATCAAGAATTCTCAGTGTCCTAAAGTGTAACTGGACAAACAAGTATAAATGCGAACTTTTCTTCCTTCCTGCATCCTTTGTTCCATCGTAATAAGATCAGCTTTTATTGAGTACTTTCCACGTACTGGGATATTTTTTAGGCTCTGGATAAAATGTGGTCTCTTGGAACCCCCATGAGTCTACTTCCACGTGGTACTGTGACAGCTGCCATGCTAGAGATATGCACAGTACTCCTGGAATGCTTACGGAGGTCACCTTTTCTAGAGGAGAAAATTTCAGTTGGTTTCTAGAGAAAACGGCCTATGGGGTGAAAAGCGAATAGAGTCAAGCCATGCAAAGGCTGCGAGCTCAGAGATGACATCATGTGCGTGGGAGCAGCTGGTTCAGAGGCAGAGAGGCACCACTGGGTGACACCTGAGCAAGTGACGAGTGGTCCAGAGGAGGGTCGTGTGAGGTGAGAGGAATGGTTAGGATAGGATGTTCCTTGCCATGCTAATTTGGCACTTTCTCCTGAAGCCTCTTCTAAATTGTTTAAAGGGTTTTAACCATTGGACTGGGGTGATCCGCTCTGTTTTTTGAATGACAGTGCTGGTAAGACTGTGGCAAATGGATTGAGGGTGGGGTGTGAGAATTGTGGTCTGGGATCAAGTTAGAAGCTATTGTCACAATCCAGGCAAGAAGCGAAGAGGTCCTGTGTGAGACTGCTAACTGTTTCCCAAAGACATGAAAACAAATCTCTTACACAATCCTGGGCCAGATGCTTTAAACAGTTATTTAGAGGAAAGTAGATAATATCTGCTTGCAGGCGGGTTTAGTTACTTTTTTTCTTTCTTATTTAAAAAAAAATAATAACTCGTCAGTACAATTTCCAAGCCATATGATATTTTCGAACTCCTAAAGAAAAAACATCAGATAAGCAGACATTAAATCATCCGTGCTTACCGATAGTCTACTCCCTTTTCAGACAACCCTATGCAGATTAATCAGAACCAAACCCATAAAGTTTAATTGTAACATATGTTCTGTCATCTGCCAGTGTATTTTCAAGTCTGTGCAGGTATGACCATATGCCATGATGAACAAATGAACTGGAAGGATCAAAGTTATTGGATCTGGGCCCATGATTTCAAATTTCCAAATCAACACGAAGAGAAAACAGCAGGCATCAAACATCCGTCTATGCTTGTACCAGGTCATACACTGTAATTCTATCCAAGTACAAGTTTCCATGGTAAACAGGGCAAGACTTGCCAACACTTCACAGGTTTCCAAAAAGCAGCTATGTCCCTCTTGGGAGAACTTTGTAACTGGAAAAGAAAATCTTCACGGATGAAATCTCCAGCAAAATAAAGTCACAGACTGTATTTCTGCAACAGGCCTTCTGCCAAATGTCTCATCAACAGGTATGGCGCTGGCAGTGACCCGTCCTATGGTAGAGGTGGTAAAATGCTCCCACCAAACCTTGTTTTCATTTGCTCACAGCTTCCTAGGGGGAAAAAAAATTTTACTTTGAGTTGGAATTTTCCACGTTTCATCCCAGTCCAAAGGTGACTTTAAAAAAAAAAATTTTTTTTTTTTAAAGTTGAATTAAAGTCAAGTGAAATTTGTAAAGTTTAGTCATTTGGGGAGCTATGTGTACACAAAGATCTCACTGGGTAACACCAAAAAATTACATTTTCCTTTTCCTTGTGACTTTTGGAAGACTAACTCCTTTTGGCTATTTCTTTTGAAAGGATTTAACCCTGTCTAAGTTACAGGGGCAGAAAACCAACCGTTTTTGCAATTTATTCAGAGTTTTGCCCATGAAGAACTAATATAATAAAGTAAAACTTTACATATTAAATCCACTAGTAGTTTAACAAAAATTTAGAATGCTTCCACATATATTTGATGGAAAAAGTATTTAAAAAGAATGAGTTTAATTCAATTAAATTCAACAAATCTACAAAGCACCAGGCACTAAGTGAGTGCTCAGTGTTAAAGGTGTATAAAAATAAATAAGGTGGGGTGCCTGGGTGGCTCAGTGGGTTACAGCCTCTGCCTTTGGCTCAGGTCATGATCTCAGGGTCCTGGGATTGAGCCCCGCTTCGGACTCTCTGCTCGGCAGGGAGCCTGCTTCCTCTCTCTCTGCCGCCTCTCTGCCTACTTGTGGTCTCTGTCTGTCAACTAAATAAATAAAAAAAATATATAAATAAGGCAATTCCTGTCCTCAAAGAATGTATGATTTGGTAATAGAGATAAGAGTAATGAAAACAGCACTAATTAAAGGCAGAATACAAGTGTTAAAGCAGAGGTATAAGCAGAGTGATTAAGGAACACAGAAGTGGGAGAAGTTAATGCTGTTTGGACAATAGGAATAGTTTATTCTGAGTTTTGAAGGATTGAGGGTAGTAAAGATGGGTGAACTGGGAAGGACATTTCAGACTTGTCTGAGCACAGCCATTGAGGTCGGAAGTGGGACTAGGGAAGAGGGTCAGAGTTTTGGATATGACAGAGGAAGGAGCAGAAAATTAATAGGAAATCTTAAAAAGGTAGGCTCTGAGTTTTTCAATGGGTACGACATTAGTATTTTGGGGTACATGGTTCTTTGTCACCTCAGGGAGTGTGTGTTCCTAGGACCAGCCTCTAAAGCCAGTCCTGTCAGTTCGATCACTGGAGAGAATGCCCCCAGCATTTTCAGACGCTCCCCCGGCCCCGGGAGCAGTACCACTTCTGTAGAGAATGACTCTAGAAGGATTGTGTGATACCAGATTTGAGGCAGTCTTTAGTTCTGTAGGTGATAAGGGTCTACTAAATGGTTCTGACCAGAGTGAGGGAAGGATCAGAGCTGGGATTCAGGACAATGATTTCTGGAGAATGAATCAGAGGAGGGAAAAATTGGGAAGCAGGATAATCAATTCAGTCTCTTGCCATAGTTTAGGCAAGAGTCAATGTGGACTCAAATTAGACAATTTCATCACTTTCATGCCTGAAAACATTAATAGACATTATTATTTTTTTAGCTATTCCTTTTGACTCTGAAACTCCATAGCACCGCATTGCGAACTCTTTGTGCTGTGGCTGCTTTCCTGTGTTTTTCTTTCCCCAAATTAATATCATATGGCAAATTCAGTGTTACAAAAACAAGATTTTTAGAGGGTGATCATAACACCCTTTCTACAACATACTTTCTAATTATAGAATAAACACATGGGGGATGGAAAGCTCTATTTAAAAAACAAGACCAAAAGAATGCTGTTTCTCTGTTTGATTTTAGATAGTGTTTGGATTCCTTTACTTCTTGACTTCTCCCCTACTTAAATTTTTTTTTTTTTTTTTAAAGAAGACTCTGTTGACAGTAGATTGAATAGTTTTGAATCCCACACGTCAGTGCCGTGGAAAATCAGAGTGGATAGGCAGATGGCGTCTGTCCTAAGCGTAGTAGTTGCCAAAACAGAAGATGGTGCCCAAGGCAAGGGAGGCAAGGAAGTGGTGCTACCGCCCTGATGTGCTCAGGGAATCCTTGGGACAGGGGCACGGGGTGGAGAGCACTCGTCTGCACCCAGCTGAAGGATGTCCTGACGACTCAGCAGCTGTGATCCCAGCTTGTAATGTGTCCTTCTCTCCTAGCTGCTGAAATGTTGCTGCCTTCTGGTTTTCTCAAGGAACTTTGGAAGGGGCTGCACGGATGGAAGTTCAATCACAGACGTGTGATGGTTAAATTTTCCCTAAAAAACCCTCTTCAGGAAATGTTCAGGTGGTTTTTCATTGGACACAAAGTGGGATTTCAAGTACATTAAAACAGCTGAAAACTTGTACCACGTCTATGCAGAGGCCTGAGTCGAGATCACAAATTTGATTCTGATCCAATACATTAATGAGTCTCTCATTCTCCAAACCTCAGTTTTGCAACTAAGGTTGCTGTTGGGGGGCTCCAGAGCTGGCTTGGGCCCCTACTCAGATGTTCTGGGGCTGTCTCCCCTTTAGGCTCCCTTGTGCAGATCTTACTATTCATTGAGGAATATACTGAAAAAATAATGAAACAGTGTTTTTGATTTTCCTGGTACTTTTTAATGTTATAAAGCATTTTTGTTGTTGTTGTAAAGCATTTACATATATATTGGCTTATTAAGTTCTCTGAAGCTTGGACAAATAAGGGACTTACCCAAGGTCACAGAATGGAAAATTCGGAACTCGAGTCCAGGTCTTTTGAGTCCGAGCCCACGCTGTTGCTTCTACAGCTTGCTGTTCAGTGACCAGCACTTTGATCCCCTGCACTGATGGCGAGGAGAGCCAGAACTTCTGATCGAGGAGATCTTCCAGTTCCCACCTAGGGTCTGCTGCTTTGAATCATGGACGTCAGTTCCATTGGCAGTCCCCAGCACTGTCTTTTCGAAATCGCTATTGACAGCACCTCCTTTTGTGTCTCATGACCCTCAGTGACAGCGCGTGCCAGCGGCCCCCAGCCCCTGTCCTGTTGCGGGCGGTGACTCCATGCTGGCCACGGTGACTCCCAGCTGCTCCTGTCAACAGTTTGGGAAAGGTCCTCTGGGTCATTCCCGAGTCTCTCGCTTCCTGGAGTCACTCCTTGGCAAGCAGATAGCACAGCATCACACCCTCAGCACCACCTCGAGGGACACAGCTCTGCAGCTCCAGGGTTCTTGGCTTTGTCAAACTAGCCCCTACAGGGACTAATGTGAGCAAGATTGTGTAAGGCCCCTGAGTTGATACCGCTAGCTGCTCGGTTTTGGCTGGACGTGAGGCAGGTCTGGGTCCACTGGATATCCGTTGGTTCAGAGCGAGTGCCTTAACGTCCTTCTTTCTGAAGTCACCTGCATGGCCCGCAGCGTCTCTCTGTACCTGCCCATTCTTTCCTTGTGCATATTTGTGAAATGAGTCCCAGAAGCTGCCCTAGGTATCTCCAAATTCTCAAGCTCTCATGATTTTCTAACCCTGGATTATGTAGAAACTCCAACTTAGTCCCCATAACCACTTAGCAGTAATAATAAGGTAAGATTTATTTATGGCTTGCTATATGCCAAGACCAGTTTTAAGTGATTTCTATTAACTTTAAAATCCTCAGAACATACCCCTGAGGAGAGCCTTCTTATAAACCCATTTTACAAACAAGGGAGAGGAGACTTATGAGGTTAAAAGCCTTGCTCAGGAGGTCATGAATGGGAGATCCATCTTCTGGTCCTTTCCGAATTCCAGAAGTTTCTTGGATTAGAAGTCTGTATAATATTGGGATGCATGGGGGGGCTCAGTCAGTTGAGCATCTGCCTTTGACTCAGGTTATGATCTCAGGGTGCTGGGATCAAGCCCCCCATGAAGCTCTTTGCTCAGTGGGGAGACTGCTTCTCTCTCTGCCCCTCCCCCTGTTTGTGCGTTCTCTCTCTCTCTCTCTCTCAAATAAATAAAATCTTTAAAAAAGTGTGTATAATGTTAAAAAATTCGAGTGTGTATCCTTTAGCATCCTTGCAGAATGCCACATTTTCACACACAGACTGTTTTAAGGCTTATGTGGTCTGGGAAAAGCTAAGACTTCTGTGGCAGACTCTTCCTTTCTTGCCTAACATCCGTCCATTCCTTGTGTTTCATTGCTGAAGCCTCTGATTCTGTACAGGTGGTTGTCAAACCCCAAGGCATCGATTGGCTCTCCATTGGCCTCACTGAGCCATAGCTATCCCATCCTCCTTTGCACATTTGGTATAGGGACAGTTTTGGATGAGCCAGGGGAACCTTAGGGGAACTTCTAGACAAGATACTCCTGAGGAAAGACAGAGCCACATGAGGAGAAAATCCATTTGCCCTCATTCTTCCCTTCCTGCTTTGGAGAATGTTGAGTGAGGAGGTGATATCTGGGGCTCTGGAAGCTTCTGGCCATGAGATTACAAGCTTGAAGATAGAAACCAGTATCCTCTGGATGACAAAATGGAATAATAATAATAATAATAAAAAATCTGGGTCTTTTTTTAAATGAGACAGAGCCTTCAAGTTAACTCCGGGATGACTTTTGAATTTCTCATGAAGTTGACAATAAATGTCGTTATATTTATGCAATGCTATGATAATGTAGTATGTGCCAGTCCACATATTCTCACTGCTCTGTGAAGAGATAAGAAGAGAAATTGAGAATAAGAGTTTAGATACCTCTACAGTACTTTGATATTGTTTTAAATAAACTAGTGACAGATTTGACTCATTGAACAAGTTATTGACTAATCCAAGACAGACTGGAAATTAAAATGACACCATCGCTGTAGATAATTTAGTTGATTTTTTTTTTTAAACTCAGTATCAGCCATGAGTATTCCTGACTTACAGATGTCATAAGAAAAGGAATTTATGTCCTCATAACTGATACCTCTGGAATTTAAACAGATTTATTATGTCACATGGAACAGACCTAGACACAGCAGGCCTTCTGCTCAGAAGCTGTCTTAATATGTGACCTAAAATGTGTCTTTCTATTTGATCTGATTCTTCTGCCATTGTCACACGTTGAGGGAAAGCCAAACCACTTGAGGTAAGCAGGGTGGCACAGACTAGCCACTCACTAAATGTAGCAGAAGTGTGAAGTTGGCAACCTTTAACTCAGGGCGGTCTCCCATGGCCCTTCAGAGAGCCCCGCCCACCCAGCCAGCCTGTGATTCCTCCTCTTCTCTCCCCTAGTCTTATGTTTGCTCTCAGCCTGACACCAGTTAACCTTTAGTAAGGTTTTTAGCAAATAAATTCCCAGAAGGCCATTTAAGACATTGTAGCTTTAGGAAAATGTCTAACTTTTCTGTGTCTCTGTTTCTTTGTTTATCAAATGAGGATAATGTGCCCCTCCATTATATAAATAATAATCGTACCTGACATGTATCGAGCCTTTACCATGTGCTTGGTACAATTTACATTCTTTGTAGATATTACCACATTTAATTCTCTTAACAACTTTACGATGTATGCGCTGCAATTTTATCTTTATGATGTGAATGAGGAGATGGTGACAAGGTTGCAGAGCTCGTAAAAGAGGCATGATTTGAGCTGGGACATGACCCCTGGAGCCCTCCTGCTTGACCGCTGTGCCGCGGCTCCTCATTGTAAATGTAAGAAATTATCAATATCATGTGACGAAAAAAACCGTTTGGATCAAAAACTAGCTTATTTAGGAATGTGTCTACGTGAACTGCCCATTCATATAATTGTGCGTTAACATGGTTAAGCATGTAGCTATGAGCCATTTTAGAGCCCCCCCCCCCCAAATCAGCCAGAACATCTGGTTTCTGGTTGGTTTCCTATTCAGGAGTTTCCTAAAAGTAAACTTAATTATAGTGTTAATATTAGTAGATTAGAACTTGTGAATAGCTTGGAGAATATTGCCAGTTGGACCAGCTCTTTTCAGGTTGATCATTCAGCAGCCAGAGGCAGTGGAAAGATCTGCTTCATTCCTTGGTGATCAGCTAGTTTGATGGAAGGCAGGGCGAAGTCCAGGAAACATACAAGACCAGGGTTGGAGGACTTGGCCTCCAGTGCTGGCTTTCTTAACCACTGGCTGAGTGACACCGGGCAAGTCACTTAACCCTTCTAAGTGTCTGCTTCCTGTGTGCTGAAGCTCAAATGAAAGAAGAAATAAAGTGTGGTTGCGTCTCTATATTACACACCTGAAGCTAATTTAACACTGCATGTTAATGAACTGGAGTTAAAATTTAAAAAGTTAAAAAAGAAGAGGTGTACATTGCTTGTAAGCAAGAGGTGTAAAGCCTTATGAATATAACTTTTGTATTTTATGTTTAGATGAGTGCCTAACCCCTGATATTGCCACTGTGGTATATTTAGAAGAAGTAGCAGGGTTTAGTGAAAATTCCACTCTCTCTGGGACAAGCAGACCCAATGCCCGTTCCAGCCCTACTCCGTCTCCAGCCTGCTGCAGCAGTGTTTTCTTACATGGAAAATGAAGAATGTGTGTGGTGAGAGGGTTTCTAAGCCATCTCTGGCACCCTATGCCATTTGATCATCAAAACACTGAGATCTTTTCTTAAAGTGTTTTTTCAGAGACAGAGAGAGGGAAGTGGGGGCAGAGAGAAAGTACCTTTAAAAAAAAAAGATTTCTTTAATTTGTTTATTTTAGAGAGAGGATGAGCGAGCAAGCATGAGCAGGGGCAGAGGAAGAGAATCTCAGGCAGACTCCCTGCTCAGCATGGGGGCCAAAGTGGGGCTCAACCTCACAGCCCTGAGATCACGACCTGAGCTGAAGTGAAGAGTCCCATCATAATCAGCAGAGCCACCCAGGCGCCCCTTCTTCAAGTATTTTTTTTTTTTTAACAGATTTTTACTGTTGCACTTCCATATAGGTGAAGCACATCTTCAATAGACCCCAGACATTGCTCTTGTTACACAAAAGCAGACCACACAGCCAAGGATCAAGCAAGAGTGTCACATGGACACAGCTCACATGCTGTCTGCCAAGGGTAGGAGCTGCTGTGCATGTTTGGAGAGCACCCAAGTCCCTCACTGGAGTGGACCCCGCATGAGCACAGTGTTGTGAAAGGATTTTCACATCCCAGAAGGCAATGGTTAGGCAATATCAGCCCCGCTTGGAGTACCAGAGCTCCAGAGTTCAGGGTGGAGAGGGAGGAAGCTGGGGCTCAGGAAGGACGCAGACATTGCTGGAGGTTGCACAGACACTTCCCAGGCACAGCGCTCGCTCTCTTGTCCTGTGCAGCCTTGTCTACAAAGAGGACTGTATTACAATGATCTTGAGGAATTGCTCAGAGAAATCCTCACGAAACACCTGAGCCACACACAGCCTCTGAAAGGCTCAGATGACTTATGTATATTTCGCTCATCTCCTGCAAGACAGTCTAGTCATCCCTTTTCTAACCGCCCTAGAACACGCACACATACCATCGTCCCTGAGCGTTCTCTATAAATGCAAAGATAATGCACTACCAAGCCAAAGAAACCTTGTATTTGAGAGATTTTTCTTTCCGATGTCCTGTTTCGTAGGCATCTGAGGCAGTTCTCAGGAAGAAGTCTTTCGTGGTGTGTAGCACAGAATGAAAACACTTGGCCCACATCAACCAGAAGGAAATAATACACGGCAGGAAGAAAGCAAGAGCAAGAACTGAGGGTCACCGCGTGCTATTAGCCAGATACAAGTCTTTGGTAGTTTATTGTGAAAAAGCAAATATTATCTTTGGATATTGCAGATGGAGTAAACTGCGTTATAGCCAGGATTATAGTAATTTTCCTGTTATCCTCCGTGTTTGTCAGTCTGCTAATTTAGCACTGGGTCTATTTTTGTTCTCTTCAAGTTGGATACATGGCAAAGGGACAGTAGGGAAGAAGCTGCTTGGTGATTAAACCATAAAAAAGAAGGCCTTTCAATCATGTGATAGATTATTATAGAGGACACTGTTAGCTGCTGGAAGAGGAGGGAAGGTCAGCTCAGATATCCGAAAGAATATCTAATTAGGAAATTTATTGAGAATTAAATGGCACATTAGTAGCTAGCATTTATTGGATACTTATTTTGTGTCAGGCCCTGTGCTAAGTGGCTGTTAATGAGCAATCCTATTTAATTCTCACGAAAACCTGGATGGTCTGTACTACTATTATTTGTACTTAGTAGATAAGGAATCTGAGGCTGGGAAATGTTTAGTAACTTTTCCAGGATAACCCGGCTAGATAGAAGGCAGAAAGAAGCTATTTGTCACCCAACTGTAGCTGTTCTCTCCTTTCTTTTGCAAAGAGAACCCCAGTATTTTTCACCAGTGGGGAGCAGTGTCCCTCTTCAGCCACAGGAGTGATTTTTAGTTGGTCTGATTCGGTCCTGGTGATGTCCTTCCCCTTGCCAATGAATTGGTTTAGGCATGAGAATGAAAGACAGTTTTGGCCAATGAAACAAGAGAGGCTATGCACTGTGAGGCTTCTGGAAAGCTTATTCTTGTTTTTAAAAGGACACTGCATTTTCCCTGCCTCTGGGTGTCCTGGTGTGAGGCTTTGATGCACGGGGACACTTGATGCCATCAAACAAATGTTAAGGGAGAAAACAAAGAGCAGAAGTGACACAATGAAGATGGCAGAATGAGATATGGGAAGACGTGCTGAATCAGCCCATCTGAGCACCATCCTTCTTAGGACTTATGACATATAATGAATATTCTTATCCCTTAAGCCACTTTTAGTTGTTTCTTAGCTACTTGTTGCTAAATGCATCCTCACTGATTCAATGAAAACACTAGGATTTAAAGCCATGTCCGTATGTACACACTTTTTTCAGTTAATACAGTCCAGTCGTCTAAATGTATTTGTTCTTCCTTATGATATTCATAATAGGATTTTCTTTCCTCCAGCTTATTTTACTGTAAGAATATAGTGTATAATACACATAACATGCAAAATATGTGCTATTCGACTGTTCATGTTATCGGTAAGACTTTAATAGTAAAGCTATTAGTAGTTAGTAGTAGTTAGTAGTAGGCTATTAGTAGTTAGGTTTTTGGGGAACCAAAAGCTATATGTGGAATTTCAATTGCACAGGGGGCCAGTGCTCCTAACCCCTCTGTTGTTCAAGGGTCAGCTGTATGAATATCTTCAAACTCCTATCTCGCGATGATCTTCTGGGGTTAGATTGGGGTATAGGGTCTCCAGGGCTGGGCTGGGTGGGATTTACCATGGGTCGGGAATACTCATTAAAGTGTGGTCTATGAAATTCTGTGGGTCCTTGAGTTCCTTTCAGGATCTCCATAAGGTCAAAACTATTCTCATGATACATTAGTATTTTCCTTTTTTCCATTCTCAGTATTTTGTGAGTGATGGATGTAAATTTTCACCATTACATGAAATGTGGTATCACAGAAGCTTCAAAGTGGATGCAGATAGGGGAATCTACCAGTCTTCTGTTGAGCAAGAGATTAAAAATTCTGCAAATATAGGGATGCCTGGGTAGCTCAGTTGGTTAAGCATCTGACTCTTGATTTCAGCTCAGATCATGATCTCAGGGTTGTGAGATTGAGCCCCCATGTCAGGCTCTGTACTGGGTGTGGAACCTGCTTCAGATGCCTTCTCTCCTTCTCCCTCTGCCCCTCCCTCTACCTCTGTGTGCTCTCTCTCTCTCTCTTACTCTCATAATCTCCCTCTCTTGCTCAAAAAAAAAAAAAAAAGAACAAAGAAGACAAGTGTGGTTAGGAGTGCTGAGCAGATGAGCTGCTGTTTCCTCGTGCTTCTGGATATCTAGTACCTTCCATAGGGTTCGGGGTAGGGCCCGAGTCAGGGTAGAGGGAAGGAGACATGTTGCTGTTGCTGCAGGTTTATTATGTGTACACATTTTCCCATGAGAGCAGTATTGCAAATAGCAGTTACATTCCCATGTGGGCCCTTTGGAGTCTATTGAACTCAAGTGCTACTGACACATACAGCCATCCGATGAAGGGAATGCTTGAGTCCAGGAAGAATTAAGCAAGGAGACTCCTAGATCCAGCAAGTCTACCATCCTGCTATGTTGGCGGTGGCGGTCCATGGGGATAGGAGCAGTGAATGCATGAACATTAGGGTCCTAAAGAAAATTCCAGATTCTTCCTCGGAGGAAACATACAGTCTTTCCCTAATCAGACCTTCCTTTTTCCTTAGTGGTTACTGACAATAATAATGAACAAACAAGAACCGTGGAAAAAAAATGATCTAAGGGGCTATGATTGCCAATAAGCCTTGGAATTTCACAGAAAGGGTCCTTTTAGGCAAATGCTTCTTTAGCCTCAGGGCTCAGCTGAGTTGCCCGAAACACACTTTAGTGTCCAGTATTTTTTTTGGAAATGAACCCACTGGCAGACTGATTATTAGATGGTTATGCAGATATGCAAACCCCAGGAACCCTCTGGATGGAAGGAATGCCTGAGCCCAGCATGAGTTGGGCACTGGAGGTCAGGAGAAAGGTGAGGAAACAACAGGTGTTCGTGACTGGTGCCCACGGTCTGCTGCAAACAGTCCTATAAACATTTATGAGTTTGGCCCACGCCCCAGTAGAGTCCGGAGTCAGGGCAGGTGCGGTGTAAAGGGAAATCCCAGGGCAGCTGAAAATGGAGAGGCTCTAGGAAAAGAGACAGCTAAGTGGGGAAAATTAGAGTTACCCTGCACATAGCTCTACACTGAAATAGAGATGAAACACAGAGGCCAGGAGTCTGACAAGGGGGAAAATGCAAGTCTGAGAGCATCAATCTGTTTTGTGAGAAAGAAACAGAATTTATCAAAAGGAACACAGAGCGAATAGCTATTATGTTAGCAGAGCTCTGACAGAAGCTTTTAACCAACATGCAGTTGCTTGACTGCAGGAAAATTAATCTTAAACTTTTGATTGGAATAAACCCATTGTTTAGTGTGGTATAGTCAAATGAAATGAGAGATCAAGAAGTCATTAGAATGTACTGCTTTTCCGTAAAGGATTTTGACTTAATGAAGTCTAGCTTTTTAAAGAATAAAATAGTTAATATTCTAGAAAGGTGCTGACAAGCTTAATTAGTCTTTAACTGGGGAATAGGATGTCATAATTAAAGGAACCTGGCAGAGTGAACACTGAGGAACTGGCTTCAAGGGTATGTTAATGTGGAGAAATAATTTATGTTACATGATAATCTTACCTACTGAGATCTTTATTTTTTCTGTTTCTTTTTTGACTCAGAAAATACGGACGATGGATTACTCTTCCTTTTGCTTTTTCCTCCTTCCCATCATTATTGTCACGATCACATCGTGAAGATGTTTTCCCCTCTGAGCCCTTTAGGAGTGTTTGTATGAAAATCTGGGGAGCTGTCGTTTTACAGATGATTTATTGAATGCCTGCTGTGTCAAGCGAGGTACAAGGGACTGCGGGTGTGAAGGTGGGGCGTGGGAGGACACAAAGATGAGCAGGGAGGCAGGTGAAGTGTCAGTTAAGTCTCAGATGTTTGATGATAAACGTGGCGGATGGGAGCGCTGCGTGCAACCTGGGCTTTCTTACTAAAGGGACCTGGTGCTTAGGCCAGGAGTTCTTAAAACTGGCTGCACATTGGAATCACCCAAGAATATTAAAAAAATATGCTCCCCAGTTCTTATCTCCTGGATTCTGGACTAATGATCTGGATGGAGCTCAGGTCCAGTCCTTTTCAGAAGTTTCTCAGATTAATAGCCGTCAGTCAGACAATAGGCAGTGTTACTCCTAAACCTGGCTTTAAACTCAACCATCCAGAGCCTCAGTATTCTCATTGCCAAGTAGGGATAATGGTAGTGTTTACTTGTGGTGGGCATTTGCCTCACAGCTTGCTTTGCACTAGGATCTGCCCTCCTATCTCTTATGGTGCCCGCAGGTATGTCAGTCCCATTACCTGTGGTGGAAAGAGATGGCCGCAGGTCTTAAACCTGGCCCTCGGAGCATTTGGTCTGGGTGTCGTGTGTGCACCCAATGCAGCAGGGCCATCCAGAGCCTTTCGTGATGGAGTAAAGGAGAAGGAGAGAGCAGGGGAGCAAGAGGGAGGGAGTGAACAAGAGAGAAAATTTCTTTTCCTTTCGACCTCTAAGTGTAAATGGTGGGCTTGGAGCTCCCAGCTGTCAGTTTCCCCAGGTATGCCAAGAGTGTCTGGCTGCAAACGAAGCCAATGGTCAGAGTAAAATGAGCTGAAAAATGAGAACACTGACAGAATCCTGATAATATCATTTGGTTCTTCAGATTTGGCCATTTCTGAAGCCTGGAATATGTACCCCAGGACTTTCTAGCTCGGCCAGATGGTTAATCCCCTTTGATGCTAAGTGATTTCAAGTCAATTTTACATTACTTGTTACCAGAAGTCCTGTCTAATAATAAATGTCATGAAGTTTCTGTGGGGATAAAATGAAGTAATGTAGGTAAAGCCCGGTTCCCGGGATGTCACTAACCCTCCATCCACACTGCTCTTGCCACCATCATCATTGTTATCACAGCATTGTCCTCTTTGCTACCAGGGAGCATTTCTTCCTTAGGGCTCTCTCCTCTTAAGTGGACTGTGGAATTGGATGCCATTACCATACTCCCTTCCTTCTGTGTTGTTTATTAGGAAGAGCTCCCAACTTTTGGACATGTTCTGTAGTTTGTTTATATTTTTCTAGTGACTGTTCACAAGTCCACGAAGGAACCAGGATGCGTTAAGCTTTGGGGCCATTGTATACACCCAGACTTCAGATTTTCACGCTGTATCAGGCAGAGGAATAGGCACTACTTGGAAGACATCTGTTCTTTATATTTTCATTGTCAGCTGAAAAATCAGCCTCAGTGCCCGCTCTGCAGCTTAACTTCCTGTTGCTCACGTGCCTGCTGCGTGCTTTCACTTCTGCCTTCTGCTCCAGGTCGCCTCAGGGTGCTTCCCTGCCTCTTCTTTGTCTAAGCCCACTTGCCCTTCTAGAGCCAGATAAAACCCTATGTTGTACCTTAGATTCAAGATCATACTCCTGAGCATCCGGGTGGCTCAGTAGGTTAAGCATCGGACTTTTGATTTTGGATCAGGAAGTGATCTTGGGGTCGTGAGTTCGAGCCTTGCATGTGCCATTGATAGATGAATGGATAAAGGAGACGTGGAATACACACACACACACACACACACACACACGGATATTACTCAGCCATAGACAAGAATGAGATCTTGCCATTTACAACAACGTGGATGGACCCAGAGGGCATTAGGCTGAGGAAAATAAGTCAGAGAAAGACAAATAAATAACAAAACAAATAAAAAGCAAAACAAATGAACAACAACAGAAACAGACTCATAGCTACAGGGAAGAGTCTGGGGGTGGTCAGAGGGGAGAGGGGTGTGATGATGGGCAAAAATAGAAGAAGGGGATTAAAAGGTACAAATGTGCAGTTGTAAGTAAGACATGGAGATACAATGTAACAGGGAATAGAGTTAATATATAACAACTTCGTATGGTTATAGATGGTCGTTACAGTTATTGTGGTCATCACTTTGTAATCTAAGTGCTGAATCACTAGGTCATGTACCTGAAACTAATATAATATTGTATGTCAACTACACTTCAATAAAAAAGTCCACCAGAAGGCACAATGCATTTAAAAGCTCTTTCAAACCTATAAAGTACTGTGAAAATGAGGGTACTGTCATTATTAGAAGGTTCGTGATTCATCTGCACAAGAGGTGTTTTTTACTTTAGTTCAAATGCTTATTCTCTTCAGGAATTTGTTTACAGCATCCCAGCGTCCCAACATGAAAATGATTTTGTTACACAGGCCCTTTTATATGCTCTCCTTCCTCCTGTTTGCATGTACTTGGACTTTCTCTAAAATAAATAAATGAAAAACCCCCAAGCAAAGAGAAAACAAACTTAACCATCATTCCTGTTATACGCTAACAATTTTGAAGTACACTATTTGTATGAACAAAGACCAAGAATAAAAATATGTTTATAAACAGGGGTAGGATGGACGGAGGTTGACTGGAGTTGTCTTGTACCAGCTCACAGGAGACAATTCTATGCATCTCCTCCCAAATCCTTGTTCAGGGACATTGAGATTTTGTCTTGAAATTGATCATGGAAAGAGTATTTACACCCCAGAGATTGGCCAATGCTACAAATCAGTGTTCCTACCTCCCCACGAATAGCTGTTAAACATTTTCTAGCATGTCACTGAGATCCAAATGTGATTGTCAACAGCTCACAACTTTCTGATGGTTCCTTATAATTGCTGGCACTCTGTAGAGTTGCAGAAATCTCTGCCAGGTACTTTGAAAATCTTGCAGGTGGTTAATATTCAATGAGCAAAGTTCTCATCCAGAAGTTATATCCAGAGATGCAAAAGCCAGTACTGTTTGGATGCATAGAAACAATCTCAGTAAATGCGGTGTGCCACAAACCTGGAAGATGGGTACGTTAGAGGGACCTGCAAGGACTCCACAATACTGTGGTCTCAAAGCTGTCAAGTAGCTGAGTGCTCGGCTTCATACGGAATACGTGTTTCTGTATGCTGTAATTGGACCACAATATATTCCTTATTATCTATACGTTTTTGAAATTTCTTGTAGTTTGTATAATCCTCAAGGATGACCCCACATTCCTTTTGGTAAGAAGATAAAAGCAGCTATCATCAATAAGTCATGGTTTTAACTATCCATGAAATTTTAACTTCACCTCTGTTCATGAATGTTCCTTTTGCTTTCATTGATCGGGTGCACTTGTGTCCTTGTCTTCTTTTTTTCTAAGATTCAAAAAAACTTTTAAGTAATCCCTATACCCAACGTGGGCCTTGAACTCAGAGCCCCAAGATCAAGGGTATGCTATGTTGACTGAGCCAGCCTGGTGCCCCGTGTCCTTGTTTTCTGAGGTGGCTGAGAGGTCTCCCTGGTTGGTTACCAACTCCACTTTCAGTTTTCTGTGTGTTCTTTTTTATTTTTACCCTTTTTCTTTTCTTTTCTCTGACTTTTTTTTTTTTTTTTTTGCCCAGATGTCTTCTGTCCTGGGGAAGTTCCTCTCATCATCCTCTCTGAATATAGTTCTTAAAAAAAAAAAAAAAAGATTTATTTATCGATTTGAGAGAGGGGGGAGGGGCAGAGGGAGAGACTCTTCAAGCAGACTGCTCACTGAGTGTGAAGCCCAACGCAGGGCTCCATCCCATGACCCATAAGATCATGACCTGAGCTGAAACCGAGAGTCAAACATTCAACCAGCTGAGCTACCCAGGTGCCCCTTGCATATTATTCTTGATTGACTTTAGAAGTTCTCTCTCTGAAGATTGGTGATGTCCAGTTTTTGAAAACCCTGCTTTCTGAAATACATCCATCCTTTTTTATTTCAGCTGCTCTGATATATAAAGATTCTCACTTGTCATCTTTGATGATCTTTCTATAAAGAAGGACCCATGAAAGTACAATGTCTGTTCACTCTTGTGAAATTTAGACTTCAGGGATGGCTGAGTGCTGTTTATCCATGATTTGCCACCTCCTCCTTTTCCCCACCATGATTTGATATTTAGTTGATATTTAGTTCAGGATCCATGCATTTGAGTTCATTTGTTCATTCAACAAATATTTACTGGGGACACACTGGACATCAGGCATTAAATTAGGTGCTGTGGATGCTCTGATAGTCTAGTAAGGGTACACTGAAGATAAGCCCTTTGCAGAGAATTAAAATATAGTGATGTGTGTGAGAATAGCACAAAAGAGGCCGGCGGGGAGTCAGGCACAAGGGGCGGTTGGGGCCCTGGCCCACGTGGAGCCACACGCCTGCAGTGTCAGGAGGTAAGTTACAAAACGGGACTTGGATAGAATGTATTTCTTGTTGTCAGAGATGAAAAAAACAGGTATGGAAAGAGACAAAGCTAGAATGAAATGGACCATGTGTTAGAGTTGAAGGTATTGATGTGAAATTATGGCTGTATAAAACAAGTATAAATGTGTGTATGTGCATTTTACATATGTGTGAGTATATGCATGTATATGTGTATGCACACATGCATATGAAGGTGTATGTATATGTATATATGCATGTGTACATGTATACGTCTTTTCTAGTTCTGTCCACTGAAAGAGACTGGGAACAGCAGTACCCCAGTAGTGTTGAGCCCAACTGGAGCCCAGATCTTGGATTCTACATGCCACTCTCAGCTTGAAAAATGGTGGATGCCAGGTTTGGGGCAAAGCCTAAGATGAGCCTAGAATATCTTGTGTCAGAAAGAAAAAAAATGCTCAAAAAATGATGAGAACTTGGCAAAGACACAGAAACCAGCTTGAGGGGCTCCCACAGGCCAAATCTAGAACAAGCTGAGCATCAAAATAAACTATGATAGTTACGGATTATAACCTATTGAATGAAAAAGGAACTCATGAGTCCACATCAATATACATGAATGAGTGAATAAATGGGGAGAAGAGAAGAGAAAGTTCTTCCTTATAGTAAAACACCAACTAATAATGTAGAAGGCATGATGGTATTAGATAATCACCATTGGCAACCATCAGAGGAATAATTAATGTAAAGAAGATACATTACTGAATGCTAAAGCTATTGGGTAAAAGTGGGGTGAGAAGTAGGATTTTACATAGTATAAATGTATGCTCCAGTTTCAAAGATACAAATAACTGCTAGAAACCACTGTCTTAATCAAGTCACCAGAATTCACACCATCTCTGTTATAGCCTTCTAACCAGCCTCCTTAAATCCGCTCTGGGTGCTATGTGGAAATCTGATGGGAGGGGAGAAAGAGTGGATAGAAGGAGGCCCATTAGGATTCTATAACACAGAAGGTGGAGGCTTAGAAGAAGGCCCTTGTGATGGAGTGAGAGAGAGTGACAGGATTTGGCACTTTTGGAGGTAGGATTGATAGAGTTTGGTGATGAATTAAGAAGTGAGGGAAAGATAGAGGATTAAGGATAATTTGTTGAGTGTTGCCTTGAACACCTTGGTGGATTCTGGGGCCAGCAACTGAAGTGGGAAAGTTAGAGATAAAGTGGGAATGAGGGATTGGACATCAAGAGTTCTGTTTGACCATGCTGAGTTTAAGATCCATAGGTGATGTGAATTTACCAAAGCTATCTAATAGTTAGTTGAAAGTCTAGAGTGTCTTGGAAGGGTAAAAGCTAGAGACCCAGGCTTGTCTTAAGTCATCAATGTCTGGACAACGTTTAAATCCATGAGACTGGGAGAGGTCACCTGGGGAGAACATAAACCCGGGGAAGAATGGAGACCCAAGTTAGAGCCCTGGACACTCCAGCATGTAGAATTCCAGCAGAGAAACCAGGGCTGGGAGAAAACCAGGAGGCTTTGCTGTTGTGAAAGCCAAGGGAAGAAAGTGGAGTACTCAGCCAGACAATGCTGTTCTAATCTGATCAGGTAAGATTAGAAAAAAAAAAAAAAGTGGCCTTTGAATTTGGTAACAGAGAAGCCATCCTCTGTTTGCCAAACTGTACTGAGTGCCTATGGAATTCTGAATATTATGCCAGGCAATAGGGGAAGAAAGACAAGTAAAAGACAATTACAGTATAGCGTGATGAGTGCCCTGATCATGGCAACCACAGGGGTCCACAGGGGAGATACATCTTAACCCAACTTTGGAGGTGAGGAGTGAATGGAGGCTTCTAGGAATTGGTTCTGGTGTTGAGTGTTGGAGGATGAGTGAGGACTACCCACAAGTGTGGTGAATTTTCTTGAGGCAGAAGAAACCCACATGCAAACTCCATATCCGTGGATACGTGATAGAGCACTGTGTTTGGAGAATTTAAGTAGATTGGTTTGGGTGGGCTGCAGTATATATGAGAAGGAGCAAAGTAGAATGGGTAGTAGAAGAAAGGCAAAGGTTGAAAGTCCCATGCCCCTCACCAGGGATTACCTGCTAGCCTGCAGCAAAGCAGGGGACACAAATCCAATCATATTAGGGATGCCAGGTGGAAGAAAGTAGAGGAACATCAGGCTGCTCTGGCCTTGCTGTGCAAGGTCTTTGGCTTTTGCAGATCCATACTCAAGTTTATGGAAAGTTGCCCTTGGTTCCAGTGCTGGGAAGTGACTTGATGAACACGGCTGTTGGGATTAATAGCACAGCACTTGGCAAGATGGTTTGAGGAAGAAACTGGAGGCAGCAGGGGCAGACTGTAGAAGCACTGAATCACAATGTAAGGGGGTTAGATAAAGGTAAAAAGCAGGGATCCGGAAGGAAGACACTGGTGTAAGAGATTTGTAAGGGTCACATACGCTAAGCAGCTATCAGAATATGCGTATAATATTAAGAACTTTCTGTTGGATCTGAGATCTGTATATATCTGATAAGCCATAATGGTATCTCTTATTTTAATGTACTTTTTAGAGTAGTAGGCATTTTCATTTGATCCTAACTTGGCAATGTTCTCCTACCTTTAATAAAGGAAGTGAGATGGAAGACAGTAACTAGGCCAAAGTTACATGCTAGGAGTAATAGAGTAGGCCCTGGGCCAAGATCTTGTAATTTTGATTCTGATGGATAATTATGCTACCAAGAGAGATCCTGAAATACACTTCCATCTGGAAGGATTTAAGGTTGAGCCCAGTTAGGAGACAGCGTACCTCTGGAGATGGAGTGGTTAGGCCACAAATCACACTTTCACCACCAGAGGGTGCTCTCACCCAAGGGAAAGTTGGCAGTCCCCACAGTTAAGAATTCGGCTACTGTGCTTCTTTCTTGAGGTTCTTTCTTTAGGAACTGCAGTATGAAGAACACGATGGGAGTAGCCTAAGCATGTGGAGAGACGACCCGTAGCTTTCCACAGCCTGTGTCGAGGAGGTGAGATTTATAGAGAAATGCTTAATTCTCCCTGGAATAATCCCAGATCATGCCCGTGTGGAAGAAGGAACAGACAGTTCAGAAATATTCTGGGGTCTTTTGAAGATGGACAGGATACTTCCTGCTTTTCTAATGCAAGATTTATTTCTAGGAGCTGTGGGGTTCTCTGTAGGGATGACTCATGGGTGCTCAATGTACATTCTCTCAATGGGTAATATTTAAGAATTTTAATTCCAGGGGTGTCTGGGTGGGTCAGTGGGTTAAGCCTCTGCCTTCGGCTAAGGTCATGATCCCAGGGTCCTGGGATTGAGCCCCACTTAGGGCTCTCTGCTCAGCAGGGAGCCTGCTGCCTCCTCTCTCTCTCTCTCTGTGATCTCTGTCTGTCAAATAAATAAATTAAAAAAGTCAATTTTATTTCCACCTTCCTAGGACAACTTTTTGCAAAGTTATGAAGGCGGTCATCTCAGCCTTCCCTTTTGTGCCCAGGCACCCTCATGAGCACTCTTTTCCTCCTTCCTCTCTTTCCTTCCAGGCTTCCTCACTCATCAAAATTACTTTAGTAAAGAATAGGAACTCATTCACTTTATAAACTGATACTGTCTTAAAATGTTATCTTTCTGGGAGGACATGCATTATAATAGAAATTCAGGTCTTAAACCAAGGAATTAAAGTTTTTAGAAACACATGGAGCAGCACCCAGTGGGCCTGGGTTGGGGACTTAGTATCGTTTCTCCCTGGAGTGTTAAGAACTCAATTTCTTGGGTGCCTGGGTGGCTCAGTGGGTTAAAGCCTCTGCCTTCGGCTCAGGTCATGATCCCGGGGTCCCGGGATCGAGCCCCGCATCGGGCTCTCTGCTCAGCGGGGAGCCTGCTTCCCTTCCTCTCTCTCTGCCTGTCTCTCTGCCTACCTGTAATCTCTATCTGTCAAATAAAAAAAACAAAACAAAACAGAAAACAAAACTCACTTTCTCATCAGCAGCCCCACGTTTGACTTGTCTATGTAGCTACATCTTCTGGAATCCCTGAGGGACCATGTGTGGTCATTCAGAAGGAAAGCATGAACATTGTGGAGGGGTCTGTTCTAAATAATTTGAACATCTCCCTTCTTCTATTTTATTTTCCCATTTTCAGTGGCCACCCTCTCTCAAGCCCTGGGATGGTAGCAGGAGTAATCCGGGGCCTGAATGATGGAGCTGATTTTTTCTGCCTCCACTGACTTCTCTTCTAGGCATTGCCTCTGGGTTTGTAGGCACAAAAGTGGACTCTGTCCAGTCAGAGCCCACTTTCTGGGTGCCCTGTCAGGACTCTGTCAGGTTGGGCAGGTCGGTGGGGGGGACATCAGATTTATTACATATGTCCTTTTCAATAGTTCTTCTCTTGATATTCTTCTACAGCTTTTACCCTTGAGGGAAATTTGGCCTAAAATAAAGACATTGCAGTAAATATCCTCAGGAAAAGAAACATTGTCCATTAGAAGCTAGAGGCTATGGCAGTCTCCTAGTGGACTTGGGTCTGGGTCTCACTCCTGTTTGGTAAGACTTGAGAGACATAGTTTAGCCTGTTTTCTTTGTTGGGTTCCCTCCATCTTTTTCTTGCAATAGATGCTTTCCTTTTGGGCTTGGGGTGACAGTGTCAATGCCATGGACATAGCTGCTTACCTAACCAGTGGGCTTTAGGCAAGTTCTTGTTTATGGTCTAGTTCTTTTTTTTTTTTTTTAAAGTTTTTATTTATTTATTAGAGAGAGAGAGAGAGCACAAGCAGAGGGGAGGAGCAGAGAGAGAGGGAGAAGCAGACTCCCTGCTGAGCAGGGAGCCTGATGCAGGACTTGATCCCAGACCCTGAGATCATGACCTGAACCAAAGCCAGACACTTAACTGACTGAGCCACCAGGCGCCCTATGGTCTAGTTCTAATGATTAAGCTGGGAGTGGGGTAGTGCACGTATTGAATAGACTTTGTCAGATTCCATCTTCTGCAGTTGGTCTCATCCTAGATCTTTCCAGTAGCAGTTCCCATAGCAAATCCCAAGGAAGATGAGATGTATGGGGTCCCTGGGCTGGGCACACTTATCACACATTTCTCCCTGTAGCTTAGCATCCCACCTTTGTAGCCTGCCTCTTTTACTCTTTTAGGTTTCTCAGGCTTTAGGAATCATCTATTAAAACACAGTGATTCCAGGGAGAACTCACAGCTTAGCTCTTAACAGGACTGCCTTAGTTTTTAATGCATAATTTAGCAGATATTGGAGTCACAGTAGGTTTTCTTTTGGAGGATCTTAAGTTATTGGTCACTTTACATATGAGGCTGGAGAGAGATAAAATCAGCTAAGGTTACAAAGCAGATCTAGGACCCCAATTTAATTCTTTCAACTTTTACACTGGTTCTTTCCCCCTCTATAACCATGTGAATGAGACGATGCTGCGGTGAAGGCGAAAGGGACAAAGGGATGCCATGAGCATCTGTAAAGAGGCGGTTACTTACCCAACATTCATTCAAAAACTGTATTGGAGGGGGCGCCTGGGTGGCTCAGTGGGTTAAAGCCTCTGCTTTCAGCTCAGGTCATGATCCCAGGGTCTTGGGATCGAGCCCCACATCGGGCTCTCTGCTCAGCAGGGAGCCTGCTTCCTCCTCTCTCTCTGCCTGCTTCTCTGCCTATTTGTGATCTCTGTCAAATAAATAAATAAAAAATATATTTTAAAAAAAAAACTGTATTGGATACTGCTATTCTAGGCATTGAGATAGGAATTGCAGACATCAAAGACTGGACATAGCCATCTTTCCCCCAGAGTTCCCGGTCCAGTGGCTGGACAGGCAAACAAACTCATACTGGTAACGAGTGTGATGGTAGAAATGAGAGTCATGGATGTGCTTTGGAAGGATGGGCTACTGTCAGGATTCTTTTGGTAGCAAGTGACAGAAAGCTCCAACCAGCTTGAATAAAAGAGAGAATTCACTGATTAACGTAATTAGGAAGTCCAGGAGGCATTTCTGGTTTCAAACACAGCTCGATTCAGGGTCTCAGAAACTCTTGTCAGGACAGTCTTTCCAGTCTTTTTTTCTTTTGTGTAG
The DNA here is from genome assembly GCF_963455335.1 of Martes martes. Classification (NCBI taxonomy): domain Eukaryota; kingdom Metazoa; phylum Chordata; class Mammalia; order Carnivora; family Mustelidae; genus Martes; species Martes martes. Next base: position 42,901,069 of record NC_137903.1, read on the forward strand.
ACATTATTCTTCCTCAGTGTTGCAGGGATGGATCAGGCATCTGTGTTCTTGCACATTACCCACTTAGGAAAGAAGAAAAGAAGGTGCTTTTCTGTGAAGATGATCTCATTTGTGCTGACTTGGATCATATGCCCATTCTAAGCAACCAGGGAAAATGGAATCCTTGTATTGGCCAGGTCTGGGTCAAATCCTTAATCTGGAGCTAAAGAAATGGGATTCTTCCAACTCAAACAATATAGATTAATTGTGGAGGAGGATTCCTTGGAGACCTGCAAAAACAATACAGCCTCTAACACCCAGCTGGAGAAAGGTGGAGAGGAGTAAAATGGGGTTGTTCTGTTTTAAAACCCAACTAGGTGTACTACAGTACAGTTCTGATGCTAACCACTTGGAATTGATGTTAGATTTCTCAAATTAAAGGGTCGATATTCCACAAGACTGCTCTTACTAAAGCAAGCTTCACTTTGGTGGTCCCCAGGTCGCCTGCTCTGCTAACCAACTGGCTATAAATTTGGGGTTTTTCATAACTTGCTCGGTTTTGACCATTTGCTAGAACAACTCAAAGAACTCATGAAAGTGCTATACTTAGGATTCCAGTTTTGTTGTAAGGATGCACACTGAGTGAGTTCTGGGAGGGAGCTCAGATGAAGTCAGGGTGTATCATCCTCCCAGTATATCAATGTATTCACCAGTCAGAAAGCTCCATGAGCTTGGGTGCCCCGAGTTTTTATTGGGGTTTCGTTGCAGAGCCATGACTGATTAAATCATTGGCCACATGACTGAATTCATCCTCCACTCATACTTCTCTCCTTGGAGGTCTAGCTACTGAAAGTCCCAACATTTTTCTGATGAGGAGTCCCTGTCCTGAAGTTACCCAAGGGGCTACCATGAGTAGCGTCATTAGCATAACAGACACTTCTGCCACTCAGAAAATTCCACAGGTTTTTGAGGCTCTATGCCAAAGAACAAAGATAGACAAAATTCTTTACCTACAGAGGTTCAGGAAGTCTTCTTAGGTAGTATTTGAGTTGAGTCTTCATAGTGGCAAAGAACACATCTGTATGAAATCACCAAGACATGCAAAAGAAGGGTCATTTTAAGGGACTACAAGGACAATAAGTGAGGCAAGAGAGAGGGCTATAAAGATGGACAGTGTTCACATCTGGCAAAGCTTTAAGACAAAGTCTTCTATCTTATGTAAGCTGTGGGAAGCTATGGATGATCTGAAGTTTAGTAGTATGGAGGGTAGAGAGAAGGTAAGCAAGATGGAATGAAGTGTGTACAGTAAATCAGGCAAGAATAGCAGTTTCCAGAGGTACTTACTTCACTGTTTTGCCAAGGACAGACCCTTGGTCTTTGCATTAGTGTCCTAGTGTTGTGTAACAAATTGCTGCAAACTGGGTGGCTTAATATGACAGAAATTATTCTCTCACGGTTTGGAGGCCAAAATTCCAGGATCCAGGAGTCAGAGAGGTTCTGTCTAAGGGAGAGTCTGTTTCATGCCTTTCTCTTAGCCTCTGTAAGTTGCCAGTAATTCCTGGTGTTCCTTGGCTTGTAGCTGCATCACTCCAACCTCTGTCTTTATCATCTTGTGTTGTTCTCATGTGTCTTTGTGTCCCAATTTCCTTCTCTTATAAGGATACTAGTCATTACATTAGGGCCTACCCTAATTCAATGTGGTCTCTTCCTAACTTGATTCTATCTGAAAAGACCTAATTTCCACATTCACAGGTACTTCAACATAACTTTTTGTGGGGGACACAGTTGAACTCATAAGATGCCCAAAGCCTTCCTGGGCACATAAAGGAAAATGATGGATCATCTAGGTACCCTCATAATATCAAACCTATGCCCTCATCCTCATTCATACAAAGCCCATAAACTCTGATGGCATTTTGGGTAGAGTATCCTTCACTGATTGAGTTGAGCCAAGGTGGGTGGATAGTGTTGTTCTTGTTACTATCCTGGGAAAGACTCTGCTCCTTCTTTCTCCCAAGTATGTTCTAAATTGTTAGGGGGAAGCTTTGAGTACACACTTCCCCTATACCAACCTGTCCATAGCACTCTTGTTTCTCTAGAGAAGATGAATAATGGATGATCCTAAGTCCAATGACTACTCTTCTCTTACTGGAAGAGGGGTGATGATATGAAATCACCATTAAGATGTCTTTACTGTCTGTTCTGCTTACCATTTCTCAAGTTCTCAACCAATACATTAAATGGGTCATCTCAGTCTAGTATCCTTCTGTGCTGTGTTTAAGTTGTAACTCTTTGTTATCAAATTATTTTACTGATCATGTCTCATCCTAAACTCCCACAAAACTCCAGCTGTTTTGTGGGAGTTTTAAGATCTGTTGTTTGAAATTGGTTAAACCGGATTCTTCCAGTATGTAAGTGACATCCTGGGAATCACTTAGACACCTTCAGGGAGTCATTTTGTTAAATGGTACTCCAGTGGATGCAGAGATCACATGCCCCACAGGGAGAAGCTAAACTTTTGAGGTCATGGATGTTGACGTATTTCACCAAGGGGATCCAGTTCTCTGTCTCTGGAGTGAATGCTCTAGGATCAGGCATGGCTGGCATCTTTGTGCTTGTTTGGAAAGATTTCATGCAATTTTTTTCTTCTGCTGAACATGGATTACTGTAAATGAAAGCAACAGAGTTAAAATTTTAAATTCATTTTTAGAGTTGGGAGAAATGAGGTCTATGTATTTCCCAGACGCACTTCATAGAGAGGCTGACTTGTCTTCGTTTGCCTTGGACTTTCCTGGTTTTAAAAGTTCCGCACCTCAGGATCCCCTTCAGTCACCCTATTCTTTAAACAAAAACACAAATCTCTTTGTGGCAGAGGTAGTTTCCTGTGTTTTCCATATACACGATTTTGTCCCATATTCTCCCCCATCACAATATCCAGCATACATTTTGACAAGCATCTCTAGTCCGAAGGAATGTTACTTAAGAAGCCAGACCTAAAAGCAACAATGGAAGATCACCCAATTTCTAGTATTTGACTTTGTTCTTTTAATGTCCTGCGTACTGGAGGGACTGAGATGGTTGGGAGAGGGAGAGTAATGGAAATGGAGGACACAAATTCAGAATACTATTTATAGTCTAGGAAGAGTCTTTGGTTGAGTTACTGGATTTTCTCCAAGGGTCAAACAACTCCAAAGTTCCAGAGGAAGCCTCTGGAAAGGAATTTTTCAGGAGAAATCACTATGTAAATTTCCCCAATGAGATCAAAGCAAGTGTCCATTGGGGGATGTCCTGTTCCATCTCCTTTCACCCCTGGAGATCATCCCTCTGACGAATTTACGGACTGTGATCAACCAAATACTTGTCACTATATCATAGCTAAAGTATATTCACATGCTTGTTGCTATGGCAACCATCAATAATATTAATAAAACTCTGTCTGGTTGAACCAGATGAATGGGACATGTAAACACAGACGGGAATAGCCATATCGATGTCAACACAGAACAACATAAGCACAACAATCTGTATGCTGGTTATCATCTTCCACCCCATCCCAGCTGCCGCGTCTGCCTTGCTTATGCCTGAAACACTCATTGCTTTTTATTTGGGGACTATGTAAGTGGGTATACAGCAGGAAGGGACCCTCTTTGACCTCTAAAATGAGAAAAAAGAGAAATATTTTGCCGAGTTCAGTATTTTATGAAACTAGGTGTTCCCTCTATGATATTTGTACATTGTTCATCAGTCATGCTCATCATGAAACACATTGTCTAGAAAGCTTGTTTTTATTAAGTATTCACTTTGCACATGTAGTGACTTAAATAGTGGTTGATTTTAGCTGGAGGGTCAATGGACAATAGCCTGGTGATCAGTGTGTTTACTTAGATTCATAGAATGGGATAGTCAACTCCACCTTATAGGCTTTTGTGAAAATCTAATGAGATAATATAAGCAGAGCTCTTAGTGTAGTGATGTAGGTGCTCCATGTATGAAATGGAAGGTTATCTCACATAGTGGCCATGGGCTCTGAAGTTAGGTTGAATTTCAGTTTTTTATTTTCCAGCTACGCATGCCTGGGCAAGTTTTGTAAATCTTTGTCAGCTTAAGATGACTTTCTTCATCCACTGAATGAGGAGCTTAATAGTACCCACATTTTAGGATTCTTGTGAGAATTAAGTTATTTACTAAAGGTGATTACTTCAGTGCTTAAAATTTGGTCAAGACTCAATAAGTAGGAGCTGTTGCTAATATTACTAGTAATGGTGCTATTATCACTGTGAATTGCCCAGTGATGTGACAGATCAGGGTTGCAGCAAAGACGTGGAAGAAAAAAGTTTTGGGAGTGGTGGGAGAGATGGGGTGGGATTATGCAGCTAATGATTATAATTGCTCTCTGTACAGCTTTGGTACATTCTGATGCACAAAGCCAAGGAAGCTTTAATAGATTCCAGTCTACCTTGGTAGCAGATAGGAAGCACCACTCTTTGAACTTCTATCTGTAATTTTTAAATTTAACTTTCAAAATCCTAGGTATAAGTTAATGCTGTAAAAGTCATCAGATTATATTCTTTATTGTTCCTAGACTTAAAGCCCACCTCTGATCTATTTCTAGGTTTTCTCCTCCCCTTTTTGTACGTCAGTTCTTATCTTTGATGTTTTCCTTCCTATCTTTTTGCTCTTGGGACCAGCATTTTGGTAATTTATACTCTTCAGCAGGCAGAAAACTTCACTATGAGGGAGAAGAATGAGAAGCTCTTTTCTGACACCATCCAACCATGATGTTCCTGGTTTCAGAAAGCTCTTTAGCCCTTAATAATCCTCCTTCTTCCAACAGTATTTTTTTCTCAATCATAACAAGACATCTGCTTTTAAGATGATTCACTGGGGCAGCCATGCCCTGCAGAGGAGTAATGTTTTAGAGAATTTCTTTCCCTTCCATCAAAGAGGAGAATTTGTTTGCTCTTGTATGATACCTGCTTGCTTCCTTTTTCTTATTGTGTCAACAAATGAGTCCAATCAATTGATTTTTTTCTCAGCACTTTGCTCAACAACTAGCTTAATGGATTAAAAAAAAGAACAACTAGCAAACAGTAATTCTAGAAACAGAACATCCTTGTTATCTTAGAGTCACACTAGGCACAGCCCTAGACTTTGTTTTCATGGAGATAACAACAGAGGGCCCATAGCTAATCAATTACTACCCTGGCTAGTCTTTGTTTACTCCATTGTTTCATCTTCCCAGTAGATGAGGATCTCCTTTTAAGAGAGACATTTTTCCAGCCTACTTCCTCTTTACTAAGAACTGATCTCTACTCACAGGACCAGGATCCTGTGGCTATAATTGTGGTAAACAATTTTGTTCCTTCCATGGCCATAGCTGTTTGTACCACTGGGGGACACCCGAGCCAGTCTGGGCCAATCAGAATATCCCTCTTGGGTGTTTAGAACTCAGACACTGGGACATCTATCATTTGGTCATGCCAGAGTAGTAGGTGTAGGGCTGCGGGGCTGGGCCATTGTATGAGTTATTTATTGCTGTATAATGAACTGCCTAAAAGTTAATAGCTTAATTTATTTTTAAATTTTCTTTCTCTTTCTTTCTTTTTTCTTTTCCTTCTCTCTCTTTCTTTCTTTCTTTCCTTCCTTCCATCCATCCATCCGTCTTTTTTTTAGTAGGCTCCATACCCACTGTGGGGCTTGAACTCATCACCCTGAGATTAAGACCTGAGCTGAGATCAGCAGTCAGATGCTCAAATGACTGAGGTGCTCAGGTGCCCCCAAAGTTAACAGCTTTAAACAAGAAATCTTGTTTATCTCAGTTTTTGTGGGGTTGAAAATCTAGGAATGACTTAGATGTGTACCTCTGCCTCAGTGATATCTCACAAGGCTCCAATCAGAGTGCTAAACGCTTTGGTTGGCTAGGGTTGTGGTCTCATCTGAAGGCATGACTGGAGTAGGATCTACTTCCATTCTCATTCACATGGTTGTTACTAGGATTCGTTCCTCATGGGCTGTTGGACAGACGCTCTCAGTTCCTTGCTGGTTGTTGGTCAGAGGATTCTGTAAGTTCCTTGCTTTATAGGCCTCTCCATGGGGAAGCTGGCTTCCATCAGAGAACAGGAAAGTGCAAGAGAAAGAGTACACAAAATCGCTTTGTAACCTAATCTTGGAAGGGATATAGTATCACTTCTGTCATGGTCTATCCATTAGAAGGAAGTGATTAGGTCCATTCCACACTCAAGAGTAGATGATTATGCAAGGATGTAAATATTAGGAGGCAGATATTACAGGTCCTCTTGAGGCTGCCTACCACAGTCTACCCTCTGATCCCCCCAAGGGTTCCTGTCCCTCTTATATACAAAATACATTCACCCACACCTCAGAGTATGAGCATTACAGAGTATTACAGCATCAGTTCAAAGTCTAGAATCTCATTATCTAAATCCGATCCAGGTTGGATGAGGCACATTAGGAATAGTTTCTTAAGTACAGTTCTTTGCTCTCAGTTCCTCTCTGTCAGTAAACATGTAAGACTGAAGAGACAAATTATCTGCTCACAGTACACACAAACATAATTGTGGGATATGCATAGAATCACTGGTATAGACATTCTTGTTCAAAAAGGCATGGAGCAATGGAAGTCACAAAGAGTCACTAGTTTATAACAATTCCGAAAGCTGGACAAGAAAATGTTAGAAATTCCTTGACTTTGTCTCAAGTCCAGAGAATAATTCTCTATGGCTCTTGGCTCTGTTCTGAGGTCTCTTGGTTGCATCCTATGAATTGTTCTTCTTCTTGTATTAAATCGTTGTTCTTCTTGTATTAAAGGTAACATGTATTTTAGCTGAGTAGTTTTCTCAGCCTCTACTTCGGGGGTAAAACTTTGGGGAATCAAACTCTTTTTTTTTTTCTTCCATTTTGTGCTGTCTCTGTTCCTTTTCGTACAAACTGGTAGTATTTCTGCTGATATAATTCTCTCCAGAAACATTGTCGGCTCCCTGTGAATGTCACTGGAGTTGATTTCATTAGACAATGCCATACTCATAAATCTCTTTGGGAGTAGCCTGTCTTCATACTCAACTTCTGTTATAGATGAGGGACAATGCATGTGCAAGCTTTTTAGAAGACCTGTTTTCTAAGAGATTCTGGAAGACACACATTAATCTCTTTAAAGGGACTTTTGTGTGACTGAATATTACTATTAGTCACCACTGTTGTTTTATCTGAGGTCTGAACAAAAGGCTTCATACTTATACCCTCAGCGTTATCTTTCAACTACTTGCAGTAGTGCTCCTGATTTGCTCCTTGCATGGAAGCCATTTCTTAATTTTATGGTGTTTGGCATCTGAAGTGGCTGAGAATTTACACAACCATCAATTCTTGGCTTCTTTTCTTGAAAGTCCTCTTCATTTATGTCTCTCCTCCTGCATTTTACTTTAAGCAGCAAGAAGACACACCATTTGGCACCCCTGGTCTTCTACTTGGAAATCTCCTTAACCAGATTATCTATTTTATTAGGAACATTTTATGCTTTCCACATAACTGCAGATGACAGTGTTGCTAAGCTTTCTGCCCCTATGTGACAAGGATCTTCCTTCTTCTAGTTTCCAACTTCTAACTTTTTTTTTTATCAGCCTTCACTAGCAACATCTCTAAAGTCCAGATTTCTTTCTTTTTTTTTTTTTTTTAAGATTTTATTTATTTATTTATTTGACAGAGAGAGAGAGACAGAAAGAGAGGGAACACAAGCAGGGGAAGTGGGAGAGGGAGAAGCAGGCTTCCCACCAAGCAGGGAGCCTGATGTGGGGCTCAATCCCAGATCCCTGGGATCATGCCCCAAGCTGAAGGCAGATGCTCAATGACTGAGCCACCCAGGTGCCCCTAACATCCAGATTTCTACTAAAAGCATGTTTAAGACAGTTTAGTCTTTCTTTAAACGTGTTCCTTAAAATCTTTTTGGTCTCCATACCACTGCTTGATTCTAAAGCCATTCCATATTTTTAGGTATGTTATGGTACTAAAATCTCTATTAATTATCTACATATAAGTTGCTACACCTAAATTTAAGGACTTTTAACAATAAACACTATGTAATTTTTTGTGGGTCAGGAATTCAGATGTGGGTTAGCAAGATGTCTTTGCCTCGAGATCTCTCACAAGGCTTCCATTAGGGTTTTGGCTGCAGCTACAATCTTATCTGGAAGCTCACCTGAGCTAGAATCAATTTTTTTAATTAATTATTTTTATTAACATATAATGTATTATTTGCCCTAGGGGCACAGGTCTGTAACTCGTCAGGCTTACACACTTCACAGCACTCACCATAATATATACCCTCCCCAATGTCCATAACCCAACTACCCTCTCCACACCTCCCCTCCCCCCAGCAACGCTCAGTTTGTTTTGTCAGATTAAGAGTCTCTTACAGTTTGTCTCCCTCCTGATCCCATCTTGTTTCATTTTTTCCTTCACTATGCCCCAACCCCCCCACTCTGCATCTCAAATTCCTCATATCAGGGAGATCATATGATAATTGTCTTTTTCTGATGGACTTATTTCTCTCAGCATAATACCCTCTAGTTCCATCCACATGGTTGCAAAAGGCAAGATTTCATTTCTTTTGATAGCTGCATAGTATTCATATATATATATATATATATATATATATATATATATATACCACATCTTCATTATCCATTCATCTGTTGATGGACATCTTGGTTCTTTGCATAGTTTGGGTATTGTGGACATTGCTGCTATAAACATTCAGGTGCATGTGCTCCTTTGGATCACTACATTTGTATCATTAGGGAAAATACCCAGTAGTGTGATTGCTGGGTTGTAGGGTAGCTCTATTTTCAACTTTTTGAGGAACCTCCATACTGTTTTCCAGAGTATCTGCTCCAGCTTGCATTCCCACCACGGTGTAGGAGGGTTCCCCTTTCTCTGCATCCTCGCCAACATCTGTCGTTTCCTGACTTGTTAATTTTAGCCATTCCGACTGGTGTCAGATGGTATCTCACTGTGGTTTTGATTTGTATTTCCCTGATGCTGAGTGACGTTGAGCACTTTTTCATGTGTCTGTTGGCCATCTGGATGTCTTCTTAGGAGAAATGTCTGTTCATGTCTTCTGCCCATTTCTTGATTGGGTTATTTGTTCTTTGGGTGTTGAGTTTGATAAGTTCTTTGTAGATTTTGGATACTAGCCCTTTATCTGATATGTCATTTGTGAATATCTTCTCCCATTCTGTCAGTTGTCTTTTGGTTTTGTTGATTATTCCTTTGCTGTGTAAAAGCTTTTGATCTCGATGAAGTCCCAGTAGTTCATTTTTACTGTTGCTTCCCTTGCCTTTGGCAATGTTTCTAGGAAGAAGTTGCTGCAGCTGAGGTTGAGAGGTTGCTGCCTGTGTTGTCCTCAAGGATTTTGATGGATTCCTGTCTCACCTTGAGGTCTTTCATCCATTTTGAGTCTATTTTTGTGTGTGGTGTAAGGAAATGGTCCAGTTTCATTCTTCTGCATGTGGCTGTCCAATTTTGCCAACACCATTTGTTGAAGAGACTGTTTTTTTTTTTTTTTAAAGATTTTATTTATTTATTTGATAGAGAGAGAGATCACAAGTAGACAGAGAGGCAGGCAGAGAGAGAGGGAGAAGCAGTCTTCCCGCTGAGTAGCGAGCCTGATGTGAAGCTTGATCCCAGGACCCTGAGCCGAAGGCAGAGGCTTAACCCACTGAGCCACCCAGGTACCCCGAGACTGTCTTTTTTCCATTGGATATTCTTTCCTGCTTTGTCTGAGATTAGTTGACCATAGAGTTGAAGGTCCATTTCTGGGCTCTCTGTTCTGTTCCATTGATCTATGTGTCTGTTTTTGTGCCAGTACCATACTGTCTTGATGATGACAGTTTTGTAGTAGAGCTTGAAGTCGGGAATTCAGATGCCACCAACTTTGGCTTTCTTTTTCAACATTCATCTGGCTATTCAGGGTCTTTTCCGGTTCCATATAAATTTTAGGATTATTTGTTCCATTTATTTGAAAAAAAAAAAGGATGGTATTTTGATAGGGATTGCATTAAATGTGTAGATTGCTTTAGGTAGCATAGACATTTTCATAATATTTGTTCTTCCAATCCATGAGCATGGAACGTTTTTCCATTTTTTGTGTCTTCCTCAATTTCTTTCATGAGTACTTTATAGTTTTCTGAGTACAGATTCTTTGCCTCTTTGGTTAGGTTTATTCCTAGGTATCTTATGGTTTTGCGTGCAATTGTAAATGGGTCAACTCCTTAATTTCTCTTTCTTCTGTCTTGCTGTTGGTGTATGTAAATGCGACTGACTTCTGTGCATTGATTTTATATCGTGACACTTTACTGAATTCCTATATGAGTTCTAGCAGTTTTGGAGTGGAGTCTTAGGTTTTCCCATAAAGTATCATGTAATTTGCAAAGAGTGAGAGTTTGAATTCTTCTTTGCTGACTCAGATGCCTTTTATTTCTTTTTGTTGTCTGATTGCTGAGGGTAGGACTTCTAGTACTATGTTGAATAGCAGTGGTGATAGTTCACATCCCTGCCGTGTTCCTGACTTAGGGGAAAGACTCTCAGTTTTTCTCTCTTGAGAATGATATTCGCTGTGGGTTTTTCATAGATGGCTTTGATGATATTGAGGCATGTGCCCTCTATCTCTACACTTTGAAGAGTTTTGATCAAGAAAGGATGCTGTACTTTGTCAAATGCTTTTTCAGCATCTATTGAGAGTATCATATGGTTCTTGTTCTTTGTTTTATTAATGTATTGTATCAAATTGATTGATTTATGGATGTTGAACCACCCTTGCAGCCCAGGAATAAGCCCCACTAGGTCATGGTGAATAATCCTTTTAATGTACTGTTGGCTTCTCTTGGCTAGTACTTTGGTGAGAATTTTCACATCTGTGTTCATCAAGGATATTGGTCAGTAATTCTCCTTTTTGGTGGGGTCTTTGTCTGGTTTTGGGTCAAGGTCATGCTGGCTTCATAAAATGAATTTGGAAGTTTTCCTTCCATTTCTATTTTTTGGACCAGTTTCAGGAGAATAGGTATGAATTCTTCTTTAAATGTTTGGTAAAATTCCCCTGGGAAGCTGTCTGGCCCTGGGCCCCCAACAAGAGCTTGTTGGGAGATTATTGATGCCTGCTTCAATCTCCTTACTGGTTATGGGTCTGTTCAGGTTTTCTATTTCTTCTTGGTTCAGTTTTGGTAGTTTTTATGTCTCTAGGAATGCATCCATTTCTTCCAGATTGTCAAATTTGCTGGTGTATAGTTGCTCATAATATGTTCTTATAACTGTTCGCTTTTCTTTAGTGTTGGTTGTGATCTCTCCTCTTTCATTCATGATTTTATTTATTTGGGTCCTTTCTCTTTTCTTTTTGATAGGTCTGGCTAGGGGTTTATCAATCTTATTAATTCTTTCAAAGAACCAGCTCCTAGTTTCGTTGATTTCTTCTACTGGTTTTTTTTTTTTTTTTTTAAATTTCTGTTTCATTGATTTCTGCTCTGATCATTATGATTTCTCTTCTCCTGCTGGGTTTAGGCTTTCTTTGCTGTTCTTTCTCCAGCTCCTTTAGGTGTAGGGTTAGGTTGTGTACTTGAGACCTTTCTTGTTTCTTGAGAAAGACTTGGATCGCTATATACTTTCCTCTCAGGACTGCCTTTGCTGTGTCCCACAGATTTTGAACAGTCATGTTTTCATTTTCATTTATTTCCATGAATTTTTTCAATTCTTCTTTAACTTCCTGGTTGACCCATTCATTCTTTAGTAGGGTGCTCTTTAGCCTCCATGTATTTGAGTTTTTCCCGACTTTCCTCTTGTGATTGAGTTCTAACTTCAGAGCTTCATGGTCTGAAAATATGCAGGGAATGATTCCAGTCTTTTGGTACCAGTTGAGACCTGCTTTGTGACCCAAAATATGATCTTTTCTGGAGAATGTTTCATGTGCACTAGAGAAGAATGTGTATTGTGTTGGTTTGGGATGGAATATTCTGAATATATCTGTGATGTCCTTCTGGCCCAGTGTGTCATTTAAGGCCTTTATTTCCTTGTTGATCTTTTGCTTGGATGATCTGTCCATTTCAGTGAGGCGTGGGTGTTAAAGTCCCCTACTATTATTGTATTATTTTTGATGTGTTTCCTTGATTTTGTTATTAATTGGTTGATATAGTTGGTTGCTTCCATGTTAGGGACATAGATATTTAAAATTGTTAGATCTTCTTGTTGGACAGACAGTTTAAGTATGATATAGTGTCCTTCCTCATCTCTTATTATAGTCTTTGGCTTAAAATCTAATTGATCTTACATAAAGATTACCACCCAGCTTTCTTTTGATATCCCTTAGCATGGTAAATTGTTTTCCACCCCCTCACTGTAAATCTGGAGGTGTCTTTGGGTCTAAAATGAGTTTCTTGTAGACAGCATATTGATAGTTTTTTTTTGGGGGGCAGGGGGTTGTTTTTTTATCCATTCTGATACCCTGTGTCTTTTGATTGGGGCATTTAGCCCATTTACATTCAGGGTAACTATTGAAAGATATGAATTTAGTGCCAGTGTATTGCCTATAAGGTGACTTACTGTATATTGTCTGTTCCTTTCTGATCTACTGCTTTTAGGCCCTCTCTTTGCTTAGAGGACCCCTTTCAATATTTCCTGTAGGGCTGGTTTGGTGTTTGCAAATTCTCTTAGTTTTTGTTTATCCTGGAAGCTTTTTATCTCTCTTTCTATTTTCAATGATAGCCTAGCTGGATATAGTATTCTTGGCTGCATATTTTTCTCATTTAGTGCTCTGAATATATCATGCCAGTTCTTTCTGGCTGTTAGGTCTTTGTGGATAAGTTTGCTGCCAGTCTAATATTTCTACCATTGTATGTTACAGACTTCTTGGCCTGAGTTGCTTTAGGATTTTCTCTTTGTCAGTAAGACTTGTAAGTTTTACTATTAGATTATGGGGGTGTGGACTTATTTTTATTGATTTTGAGGGGGGTTCTCTGTGCCTCCTGGATTTTGATGCTTGTTCCCTTTGCCATATTAGGGAAATTCTCTACTATAATTCACTCCAATATACCTTCTGCCCCTCTGTCTCTTTCTTCTTCTTCTGGAATCCCAATTATTCTACTATTGTTTTGTCTTATGGTATCACTTATCTCTCGAATTCTCCCTTCATGGTCCAGTAGTTGTTTGTCTCCCTCTTGCTCAGCTTCTTTATTCTCCATCATTTGGTCTTCTATATCACTACTTCTCTCTTTTGCTTCATTTATCCTAGCAGTAAGAGCCTCCATTTTTGATGGCACCTCATTAATAGCTTTTTTGATTTCAAGTTGGTTAGATTTACTTCTTTTATTTCTCCAGAAAGGGATTTTATTTCTCCAGAAAGTGTTTCTCTAATATCTTCCGTGCCTTTTTCCAGCCCAGCTAGCATCTCGAGAATTGTCATTGTGAACTCTAGCTCTGACATATTACCAATGTCCATATTGATTAGGTCCCTAGCCATCAGTACTGCCTTTTTTTTGGGAGGGGGGGTTGTGGTGAGTTTTTCTGCCTTGTCATTTTATCCAGATAAGAATATGTGAATGAGAGAATAAAATACTAAAAGGGTGGCAAAGACCCCATAAAAATGTACACTAACCAAATCAGAAGAGATCCAAAACTGGGGGGAGAAGAAAAGGGAAAAAAGAAATTTAAAAAAATTATATTTATATTAGACTCATGAATAGAACAGAGCCACCCTCTTGATTTTGGGTGTATTTTGGTCTCTTAGAATTATCTACCTCCCAAATTTTTAATGAAAGAAAAAAAAAATATATATATATATATATAAAATAAGGGTAAACACAATGAAGGGATGGAATATGACTGTAAAGATGAAACTTTATAAAAAATTCTAAAAAAGGAATTGATAAGTTAGTTGGAAAAAGAAAAAATAAAAAAGAGGAGGGAATGTGCTCAGGCTGGAGATTAGAACAAAGTCATGTGCTAGATTAGGGTATATTTTGATCTATTAGAAGAAATTGTATCCCAAATTGTTAAAGAAAATACCTATATATATATACACAAAAAATAAGGTTAAATACAATGAAGGGATAAATATGACTATAAAAATGAAGGTTTAAAAAGATTTTTTTTAAAAGAAAGTATCGTTAATATAAGCTAGTTAAAAAGGTTAAAAAAGGAAAGGTTAAGAAAATAGAATAAGAAAAAAAATAAAATAAAAAAAATTAACTTTGCAAGACTAAAAGATCATGGGGGAAAACGCCACGAGTTCTGTGTGTTGCTTTCTCCTACTCTGGAGTTCTGCTGTTCTCCTTGATTGGTGAGCTTGGTCTTGGCTGGATGTTCTTGCTGATCTTCTGTGAAAGGGCCTGTTGCAGTGATTCTCAAATGTCTTTGCCCAACGCGGAATTGCTCCATCCTTGCCATGGACTGGGCTCAGTAATCTGCTCAGGTTGCTCTCAGAGCTTTTGTTCCTTGAATGCTTTCTGTACTGCTTTGGAGGATGAGAATGAAAATGGTGACCTCCCAATCTCTGGTCTGGAGGAGGTGAGAGCTTGGGGCCCCACTCCTCAGTGCACCCTCAGAGATAAGTGGTCAGTCACTCCTGTCTCCGTGGTCTCCGGCCGCACTCTGAGCTCACCTGGCCTGTGACTGAGTGTTTCTCTCTCTGGTGCATGGCCCTATTTGGAGTCTCTAAACCCAGTGGATTCCTACTGCCCTGCTCCTCCTGGAGGATGAAGGTGAGTCTCCCTGGATCTGCCACTTGTGGGGTCCCTGCTTGAAGAGCAGTAGCCCGATTGTGCCTTGGATCATGGTTTAAGGTAACCTCGATTTGAAAGCTCAGTCCTCAGGTTTGTCTCTGTAGTCGGCTTCCCCGCTCTGACACCTGGCAGCTCTGCCACACTCAGACACCCCCAATCTTTCTGTGACCCCACAGGACCTGAGACCACACTGTCCCCACGAGGGCTCCACCCCCACTTAGCCTTTGGAGTGATGTCCCTCAGTGGAGCAGACTTCCAAAATTTCTGATTTTGCACTTCACTGCTCCGTCACTTGCTGGGAGAACCAACCCCCCCGCCCCTGCCCCCGCAGTCTATATTCCCATTGCTTCAGATTCACTTCTCCGCATGCCCTACCTTTCAGAAAGTGGTTGATTTTTCTGTTCCTAGAATTGCTGCTCTTCTTCTCTTCTATCTCCTGTTGAGTTTGTAGGTGTTTGGAATGGTTTGATACCTATCTAGCTGAACTCCCGGGATCTGATATCATTTCAGTCTGCTACTCCTCCGCCATCTTGCCTCTCACTCTAGAATCCGTTTTTAAGATCACTGTCACTTATGTAGTTATTGACAAGATTTCGTTCCTCATGGACTGTTGGATAGAGGGTCTCAGTTTTTCAGTGGCTGTTTGGAGGACTCCCTCAGTTTCTTTTCATGGGGATCTCTTTATAGATCAGATAATAACAGAGCAGCTTTAATCATAATGAACAAAGAGTGAAAGTTTGCAGGATGGAAGCCATCTTTTCTTTAATCTAGTCTTAGAAGTGACATACCATCATTTTTGTTGTATTCTATATTAGAAGTGAGTTACAGGGTACAGCCCATATTAAGGTGTAGGGGATCACATAAGGATCACTGAGGGTCATTTTGGAGACTACCTACCACAGGTAGCCATCTTATGCTATAAGCAGGGAGAGAAGAAACAAGAGGTATGAGGAAGATAGAGATGAGGATCATATTTGACCCCTAGTATCTCTCCGGTTCCTATCACAACACTCATAAGGACCAACTGCATTACTTGCTCTTGGTTTCCTTGATATGCCCCTATAAACTATGTGGTAGACTCTAATTTTCCCTTAAGATAGCTTGAGTGACTCCTGTTACTTGTCACAAAAAAAAGCCTTGATGAAGACAGGATTGTGCTGATAAGGTACTTGCTGAGCTAATTAAGGAAGAATATTGATCTTTTCTAGAATGTTCCCTGTGGGGCTATGGTATTCTTTTAAACACACCATCTCCAGAAAGAATATCTCCTATTTCAGTGTTTGGTGTCAACCGTAACTTCCAAGGGATAAGGTTTCACACAGACTAAGTGGTTAGACCAGAACCAGAACCCGGTGGTGTGAGTTGTTTATTGTATCTATTTTTACTCAGTTTTACAATATTTGTGTGAGGAGTAGACTCACTGCCGTAGGCTCTACGTTCCATACATAGACAATAGTGCTGAGGGAGGATGCTGAGACTATAATCACTGCGGATGGGAACTGAAAGTTGCCCACAGTGCATTCCTTACTCCAAATAGTCTGAGGCAGGGGCCTTTATCATTAGTCTCAGCCTAGTCTAATGAATGTGTTTTAGAGTTTCAGTCTTTCAGCTTTTCACCACTAACCCCTTGCAGAGGGCTTGGCTCTGTGGTAATGTGGACTGACTGTGAAGTGTTCAGAATCTCATGTTTTGGCAAAATGTAGAAATTCCTTTGAGGATGACTGTGGCCCATCATTGGAGATAATCCTTTTAGGAATTCCATGTCTGGCAGTGTGGCCTTCAATTTGTGGACTCTTGTGGTAAATTGGTATTGTTTAGGCTTTCCAATCTTGAGATTTTTATTATAGTTATACTCCTAATGATATAGTCTCTGCTACTTTTTCTTCCAGATAAACATATTGGTGCCAATGTTCTGCTGTGGTTTGGTTGTAGAGGCTTGGGATGTCATTAATTTCATATATATACATATATATGTATATATGTATACATATATATGTATATATATGATATAAAGATGTATGAAGATATATGTAGCTATATCTGTATCTATAGATAGGTATAGATATATTTATATCTATAGATAGGTATAGATATATAGACACCTATAGATATAGATAGATATGTATTATTTCATGTATATATCCAATCTCACTTTAAAGGAATATATGTATTTATACACTGTACACCTTTCAAGTGAGATTGGACATTTTCTGATGAAAGCCTCTTTACTAATGAAAGTGAATGGAAAAGGTAGGCTGCTGATGGCATTACTGGAACCATGACAGAATTTGAAAACTTCAAGAGACCATGGAGATTATCCAGTTCACTACCCTCAGTTCAGAATCAGCCTTAACTGATTCAGGGCTTGAACCCAGGCCTCTTGACTCTTTCCTTTTACCATACTACTTTAGCTGGATTGAAACTGTTTCTGTTAAAAATGTTTTATGTAGCCAAAAGAAATGGAGTTTAACTTTTCAATGAATGTTTTATGTAATGACCTTATTTATACTATTATTCTACTCATAGAAAACTTTCAAGGATGGTAAACTTATATTTACCTAGAAGCCAAAAGCCAAAAACTCAATGTTCCCAAGTTTTCTTAGACTCTCCAATCTTTGGATTTCTTTGACACTGAATGACGATAATTAGATACCTTAAGTTATGCGGCTGTAAGAATTCCAATTCTCTCTCTAAGTATTCTGAGAATGCTTGGTTTACAAAAGAAATGATAGAATATCACATAGTCACTCATTTGCTTTATCCCACAATACACACACGAGAGTCTCAGAATAATAATACCAGCCCTTCCACCAACAATATGATTTAGAGTCTATTTTTGAAGTTACTTTGGTTGTCTCTATGTGGTTAGTGACCAGATGGATACACATTTAGGTTCTTTAGTTTCATTTTATTTTAAATTTTTTTGGAATGATATTTTAAATTTAATTTTTTACAGCCGTGTAAAATATGTATGAGTCTAAAATTAAATGTATAAAACAAGAGAATTTCTGAGAAGTTCTAAATTTCTCTGTCCACTCCATGGTATTCTTTATTTATAGGTAATTATTTTAAAAATTATGACTTATCTTTCATTTTCTGTTTGTTATACTGATCTTTTATAAGCAGAGGTTTCCACTATGTGGTTTCTTTTAAAAAAAAAAACTTTTCTAGGTTGCTTAGCTTATTGGCATATAACTGTTGATAATAGCTTCTGATGATTGTTTCTACTTCCTTGGTGTTAGTTGTGATCTCTCCCTTTTCATTCTTAATTTTATTAATTTGGGCTTTCTCTCTTTTCTTTTGGATTAGTGTGGCCAATGGTTTATCGATCTTATTGATTCTTTCAAAAAACCAGCTTCTAGTTTCGTTGATACGTTCTACTGTATCTCTGGTTTCTACCTCGTTGATCTCTGCTCTAATCTTGATTATTTCCCTTCTTACGTGTGGAGTTGGTTTGATTTGTTGTTGATTCTCCAGTTCTTTAAGGTGTAGAGACAGCTGGTGTATTCTGGATTTTTCAATTTTTTTGAGGGAGGCTTGGATGGCTATGAATTTCCCCCTTAGGACCACCTTTGCTGTATCCCATAGGTTTTGGAGTGAAGTGTCTTCGTTCTCATTGGTTTCCATAAATTGTTTAAGTTCTTCTTTGATCTCCTGGTTGATCCAAGCATTCTTAAGCAAGGTGGTCTTTAGCTTCCAGGTATTTGAGTTCCTTCTGAACTTTTCCTTGTGATTGAGCTCCAGTTTCAAAGCATTGTGATCTGAGAATATGCAGGGAATCATCTCAGTCTTTTGGTATCGGTTGAGCCCTGATTTGTGACCCAGTATGTGGTCTATTCTGGAGAAGGTTCCATGTGCACTTGAGAAGAATGAGTATTCTGTTGTTTTAGGGTGGAATGTTCTGTATATATCTATGAGGTCCATCTGGTCCAATGTATCATTCAATGCTCTTATTTCTTTATTGATTTTCTGCTTCGATGATCTGTCTATTTCTGAGAGAGGCGTGTTAAGATCTCCTACTATTAATGTATTCATATCAATATGACTCTTTATCTTGATTAATAGTTTTCTTATGTAATTGGCTGCTCCCATATTGGGGGCATAGATATTTACAATTGTTAGATCATCTTGGTGGATAGTCCCTTTAAGAATGATGTAGTGTCCTTCTGTATCCCTGACTACCGTCTTTAGTTTAAAATCTAATTTATCTGATATGAGAATCGCTACCCCGGCCTTCTTTTGAGGCCCATTGGCGTGAAAGATGCTTCTCCATCCCTTCACTTTCAGTCTGGGTGTATCTTTAGGTTCAAAATGGGTCTCTTGTAGACAACATATGGATGGGTCCTGTCGTTTTATCCAATCTGCAACCCTGTGTCGTTTTATGGGTGCATTTAGGCCATTCACATTGAGAGTGATTATTGAGAGATACGTTTTTATTGACATTGTGTTATCTTTGAAGTCTTTCTTTCTGTCGATTGTCTCTATATTTCTGTTCAATGCTATTCTTAGGATTTTTCCTCTTTTATAGAACCCCCCTTAATATTTCCTGCAGTGTCGGCTTGGTGGTTGCATAGTCTTTCAAGCCTTGCCGGTCTTGGAAACTCTTTATCTCTCCATCCATTTTGAATGTCAGTCTTGCTGGATAAAGTATTCTTGGCTGCATGTTCTTCTCATTTAGTGCCCTGAATATATCTTGCCAGCCCTTTCTGGCTTGCCAGGTCTCTGTGGACAGGTCTGACGTTATTCTGATGGGCTTTCCTCTGTATGTAAGGAGCTTCTTTGTCCTAGCGGCTTTCAAGAGATTGTATCTACAATTATGATTCCTCAATTTTACTATGAGGTGCCTGGATGTTTTTTTTGAATTTATAATCTTGGGGGGGGACCTTTCTACTTCTAGTACATGAACACTTGTTCCATTCGCAAGATTGGGAAAATTTTCATGAAAAACTTGTTCCACTATATCTTCTAGACTTCTTTCTTTCTCCTCCCCTTCAGGGATTCCAATAATTCTGACGTTGGAACGTTTCATGGCATCATTTATTTCCCTGATTCTGTTTTTGTGGCTTCTAAGCTGTTTGTTCCAGGCTTCCTCCTGATCCTTTCTCTCTATTTGTTTGTCCTCCAGATCACTAATTCTATCTTCTGTCTCAGTTACCCTAGCTTTTAGAGAATTTAGATTAGATTGGAACTCATTGAGAGCGTTGTGAACCTCATCCCTGGTGGCCTTCAGCTCTGCCCTAACATTATGAACCTCCTCTCTGGTCGCTTTCAATTCTGCCCTAATCAATTCTGTTTGGTCATCCATGGCTTTCTCCAACCTAGCTATTGCCTGGATAATTGGTGGCATCACGTTACCGGATTTCAAGCTTTACTACAAAGCTGTGATCACCAAGACAGCATGGTACTGGCATAAAAACAGACACATGGACCAGTGGAACAGAGTAGAGAGCCCAGATATGGACCCTCAACTCTATGGTCAAATAATCTTTGACAAAACAGGAAAAAATATCCAGTGGAAAAAAGACAGTCTCTTCAATAAATGGTGCTGGGAAAACTGGACAGCTATATGTAGAAGAATGAAACTTGACCATTCTCTTACACCGTACACAAAGATAAACTCGAAATGGATAAAAGACCTCAACGTGAGACAGGAATCCATCAGAATCCTCGAGGAGAACATAGGGAGTAACCTCTTTGATATCAGCCACAGCAACTTCTTTCAAGATATGTCTCCAAAGGCGAAGGAAACAAAGGCAAAGATGAACTTCTGGGACTTCATCAAGATAAAAAGCTTCTGCACAGCAAAAGAAACAGTCATCAAAACAAAGAGGCAACCCACGGAATGGGAGAAGATATTTGCAAATGACAGTACAGATAAAAGGTTGATATCCAGGATCTATAAAGAACTCCTCAAACTCAACACACACAAAACAGATAATCATATTAAAAAATGGGCAGAAGATATGAACAGACACTTCTCCAATGAAGACATACAAATGGCTACCAGACACATGAAAAAATGTTCATCATCACTAGCCATCAGGGAGATTCAAATCAAAACCACATTGAGATACCACCTTACACCAGTTAGAATGGCCAAAATTAGCAAGACAGGAAACAACGTGTGTTGGAGAGGATGTGGAGAAAGGGGAACCCTCTTACACTGTTGGTGGGAATGCAAACTGGTGCAGCCACTTTGGAGAACAGTGTGGAGATTCCTCAGGAAATTAAAAATAGATCTTCCCTATGACCCTGCAATTGCACTGCTGGGTATTTACCCCAAAGATACAGATGTAGTGAAAAGAAGGGCCATCTGTACCCCAATGTTTATAGCAGCAATGGCCACGGTCGCCAAACTGTGGAAAGAACCAAGATGCCCTTCAACGGATGAATGGATAAGGAAGATGTGGTCCATATACACTATGGAGTATTATGCCTCCATCAGAAAGGACGAATACCCAACTTTTGTAGCAACATGGACAGGACTGGAAGAGATTATGCTGAGTGAAATAAGTCAAACAGAGAAAGTCAAGTATCATATGGTTTCACTCATTGGTGGAGCATAACAAATAATATAGAGGACAAGGGTAGATGGAGAGGAGAAGGGAGTTGAGGGAAATTGGAAGGGGAGGTGAACCATGAGAGACTATGGACTCTGAAAAACAACCTGAGGGTTTTGAAGGGGCGGGGTGGGAGGGTGGGGGAACCAGGTGGTGGGTATTAGGGAGGGCACAGATTGCATGGAGCACTGGGTGTGGTGAAAAAACAATGAATACTGTTACGCTGAAAATAAATAAAAAATTAAAAAAAAAACTTTTTTCTTATAATATATGTATTTGGTATTTAGAAATGTTTGCATTTTATTGTAGTTGTCTGTGAATAAATGCATTTGACTTTTTTCTTTCCAGTATGGATATGTTTTATTTCTTTTTCTTGTCTAATTGTAGTGGCCAGAACTTCCAATGTTTTGAGTAGAAATGGGAATGTACAACTGATAAATCACTAACTTTTACCACTGAAACTATTAATATACTATATGTTAACTAACTTGATTAAAAAAATAAGGGAGGTACCTTAGGACAACGAGGACAACAACAGCAACAACAACAACAACAGTAATGTACATCCTTATCTTTTTCCTAATCTTAAGGAGGACCATTTAGGTTTTCACTATTCGGGATTATGTTGGCTTTTGGTTTTTCATAGCTGCCTTTTATCAGGTTGAGAAAATTTCTATTTTCTGTTTGTTGAGTTGGTTTTTTTTGTTTTTTAAGATTTTATTTATTTACTTGACAGACAGAGATCACAAGTAGGCAGAGAGGCAGGCAGAGGTTTGGGGGGGGGGGAGAAGGCTCCTTGCTGAGCAGAGAGCCCGATGCAGGGCTCAGTCCCAGGACCCTGAGATCATGACCTGAGCCAAAGGCAGAGGCTTTAACCCACTGAACCACCCAGGTGCCCCGTTGAGAGTTGTTTTTTTTTTTTTTAATTTATTTATTTATTTGACAGAGAGAGAGACCACAAGTAGGCAGAGAGGCAGGCAGAGAGAGAGGGAGGAAGCCAACTCCTTGCCGAGCAGAGAGCCCGATGCGGGGCTCAATCCCAGGACCCTGAGATCATGACCTGAGCCAAAGGCAGAGGCTTTAACCCACTGAACCACCCAGGCGCCTCGTTGAGAGTTTTTAATCAAGAATCACTTTTGTTTTTTTGTTAAATACTTTATCTGCTTCTATCAAGATAATGTGTGACTTTTATATTTTAGAGTGTTAATATGGAAAGTTATAGTAATTGATTTTCAAATGTTAAATAAGGCTTACTATGTGGGTCATGATGTAATATCCTTTTTGTATATTGTAAGATTCAACTTGCTAACACTTTACTTGGAATTTGTACATCTATGTCTGTGATAGATATTTGTCTATAATTCACTTTTCTTGTAATGCCTTTGTTTAGGTTTGGAATCAGTGTAATCTGGAACTTATTGAATAAGTTCTTTCTTCTTCAATTTTCTGGAAGAGTTTATATAAAATTGGTAGTATTTCTTTCTTCAGTGTTTGGTAGCAAGTGTAGCCATGTGGGCTAGAGTATTCATTATGGAAAGGTTTTAAACACTAAATTCACCTTTTAAAAACTTTAAATTTGGTGTAGTTAGCATACAGTGTTTTATTAGTTTCAGGTGTACAATGTAGTGATTTAATACTTCCATATATAACTCAGTGCACATCAAGATAAGTGTACTCTTAATTTCTTTCACCTATTTCACCCATTCTCTTACACACCTCCCCTTTCATAATCATCTGTGTGTTCTCTATAGTTAAGAATCTATTAAAAAATCATTTTGATTTTTTTTTTGTTTTCTCTCTCTCTCTTTTTTTGCCTTTGCTCCTTTGTTTTATTTCTTAAATTCCACATATGAATGTAATCATATGGTATTTGTTCTTCTCTCATTGATTTATTTTAGTTATTATACTCTTTAGCTTCATTCATGATGTTGCAAATGGCAAAATTTCATTTTTTATGGCTGAATAACATTCCATTGTCTGTGTTTCTGTGTGTGTGTGTGTGTGTGTGTGTGTGTGTGTATCGCATCTTTTTTTTTAATTATTTATTCACTTGATAGACAGAGATCATGAGTAGGCAGAGAGGCAGGCAGAGAGAGAGAGGAGGAAGCAGGCTCCCCGCAGAGCAGAGAGCCCGATGCGGGGCTCCATCCAAGGACCCCGAGATCACGATCTGAGCCGAAGGCAGAGGCCCAACCCACTGAGCCACCCACATGCCCCTGTATCGCATTTTTATCAATACATCTGTCATTGGACACTTGGGCTGCTTCCATAGTTTGGCTATTATAAGTAATGTTGCAATAAGCAGAGGGTAAATTCAATCTTTAAAATAGCTATAGGAGTGTTCAGTTTACTTCTTCCTTTTTTTTTTTTAAGATTTTATTTATTTATTTGATGGGGCAGGGCAGGAGAGAGTGCACAGCAGAGGGAGTGGTAGGCAGAGGGAGAAGCAGTTTCCTCACTGAGCAAGGACCTGAGCAAGACCTGCGGGACTCAATCCCAGGACCCTGGAATCAAGACCTGAACCAAAGGCAGGCGCTTAACTGACTGAGCCACTCAGGGATCCCTATCTATTTCTTCTTGAATGAGCTTTGAGTTTGTGTCTTTGAAGAAATTAATTCATTTCACCTAAATTGTCAAATTTATTGGCATAAATTTATATGTACTATATCCTTATTATTATTTTAATATCTATAATGTTGTGGTGATATCACCTTTCTCATTCCTGATAGTGACAATTTTTTTCCTGTCCTTTTTTTTCATCAGTCTGGCTAGAAGTTTACTGTTTTACTTATTTTCTAAAAAAATATTGTTTCTCATTTAATCAGTTTTCTCTGTTGTTTTTACTCTATTTCATTGGTTTTCACTCTAACCTTTATTTATTTATTTCTGCACTTGAGGGCTTAATTTACTCTCTTTTTCCAGTTCCTTAAGATGTAAGCTGTCATTTATTTGAAACCTGTATTACTTTCTAATAAAGGCATTTATTAACTATAAGTTTCCCTCTGAACAGTGGTTGGCTGTAAATCACAAATTTTGAGGGTTTTTTCAATTTTTATTTTTTACACAGTTGAAAATACTTCTCTCACCTTTTGATTTATTCTTTTCTCATAGGTTATTTAGATAGTTTCTGTTATATAGGGTCCCTGTTTTAATTCTTCTAATTTTATTCCCTTGTTGTTTGAGAAGATACCTTGAACCCCTTTAGGTTTATTGAGACTAGTTTAACAGCTCAGGATAGGTTTTATACAAGTTAAGTGTTCATGTGCACAAGAGAATGTATATTCTGTTGTTTGTTGGAATATTTCAGTTTAGGTCAGCTTGGATTAAATGTCATTTAAGTTTCCTGTATACTCATTGATTTTCTGTCTACTTGTTCAATAAATTATTAATAGAGGGGTGTTGAAATCTCCTTGTATAATTAATGATTTGACTATTTCCGTATAGTTTTATTGGTTTCATTATGTTTATTTTGAAACTCTGTTATTAGGCATATAAATTTTTAGTGTTGTTATGTTCTTTTGATAAGTTTTCTCTCTTTAATATTTATCCCTGGTATTATTCATTGCTCTGATGTTAACTTTGTCTGATAACTGATATAACCATCCCATCTTTCTTTTGATTAGTATTAGCATGGTATATTGTAATTTCTTTTCACTTGTTTACTTCTAACTTGTTGGTGTCTTTATTTATTTATGTTTAAAGATTTTATTTATTTATTTGTCAGAGACACAGCAAGGGAGGTAAACAAGCAAGGGGAGTGGGAGAGAGAGAAACAGGCTTCCCTTGGAGCAGGGAGCCTGACGCAGGGCTCGATCCCAGGACCCTGGGATCATGACCTGAGCAAAAGGTAGACACTTAACAACTGGGCCACCCAGGCACCCCTGTCGATGTCTTTGTATTTAAAATGGATTTCTCTATTCTCTCTATCTCTCAAAAAAATTAATAATAAATGAATAAATAAAATAAAAAGTGGCCTCTGGGTGGCTCAGTCAGTTAAGCATCAGACGCTTGATTTTGGCTCAGGTCATGATCTCAGGGCTCTGAGATTGAGCCCTGCACTGGGTGTGGAGCCTACGTAAGATTCTCTCTCTCCTTCTATCCCCACCTCTATATAAATAAATAAACAAACAAATAAAATGAATTTCTTGTAAGTAGCAAATATTTGGGTCTTGCTTTTTTATCCAATTTGATGATATCTGCCTTTACATTGCAGTGTTTATACCATTTACAATTATTGGGTTAATTGAGGTGACTGGGTTTGAATTATACCATTTTATTATTTATTTCCTATTTGTCTAGCATGGTTTCTCTTTTCTTTTTCTGTTATCTTTTAGATTATTTTTCAAAATTCTGTTCAATCTTTGTTGGTTTTTTATCCATAATTTGTTTTCCTTTCTTTCTGTTTATTTTGGAGATTGTTTTAGAGTTTGTATTATGCATCTTTAAATTATAACTGTTTACCTCCAAGTGATTCTATACACTTTAAGTATACTGTAAGAACCTTACCACAGACCACAGATTTAGAGTCTGTCTCTGGAGTTGCACTTGTTCTTTGTTGGTGTCATGTTTCCCTGATTTTTTATGATCATTATGGCCTTGAATTGGTGCTCATGCATTTCAGGACATAGGTACCTCTCCCAGTTTTTACAGACTAGTCTTGACAAGCAAAGTCCTTCACTCGTCAGCCCCTCCAGGGATTCTGGGTGGGTCACCTGGTGCTGCCTACAGACTTTTGGGTCCTTGGGCTTTCAGGTCTGCTGCCTGGGTCAGAAAGTGAGCAAGCCTGGTGCTTGGGTCCACAGAGACCAACCTGGCACCTGGTTTCCAGGGTTGGGCCTGGACCTGGGTTCACTGGAGTGGGCCTGCTGCTTGAATCTGTGGTGATAGGTCTGGTACTTGGATATGTGTGAATACAGCTGGATCTTGGGTCCACAGGGGCCAACCAGGTGCCAGAGACCTTTGTATTGGGCCCAGTGTCTTGGTCTGAAGGAGTCTGCCTGGTCATGGGAAAGGTTGGGAGCCTTGTTTTAATGGAGCTGGTCTGGGGGCTTGTCTGGTACTAGGGCAAGTCTGGAGCCTGAGGCCCTTGCAGTGAGCCTATAACCTGGGGCCTAGAGTTGGGGTGTATCATCCTGGAAGCTGGGTTTGTGGGAACCCATTTGGCACAAGATGGGTTGGGAGCTTGGGTCTGTGGGAACTGGCCTAGTGCTGGGGTGGACTGGGATCCAGAGTCTATGGACTCTATTTGGAATCCAGGCCTGTAGGGGTTGGCCTAGTGAAGTCTGGTCACTTCACTTCATTCTCCCTCATTAGGAGTGTGTCTCTCTGCAGTGGGCATAGGGGAGAGGTGATGGGAGTAATGTGAATCTACCTTTCCTACCCTCCTCAATGGATCTTTTCTTATTTCTATGCTTCATTTGCTATAAACCTCCTGGAATCCTTAGCTCCTATGAAGGTATTTTCACTTGTTCAAATTGATTTTTTTTGGAGGGAAGGAGAATGCTAGAAATTCTTATGCCTCCATTTTACTGATATTCTTCCCAGTCTCTCACCTTTTATTTGGAAAGATATTTGTACAGAGGGGCACCTGGGTGGCTCAGTGGGTTAAAGTCTCTGCCTTCGGCTCAGGTCATGATCTCAGGGTCCTGGGATCGAGCCCCGCATTGGGTTCTCTGCTCAGCAGGGAGCCTGCTTCCCCCTTCTCTCTCTGCCTGCCTCTCTGCCTACTTATGATCTCTGTCTGTCAAATAAATAAATAAAATCTTTAAAAAAAAGGTATTTGTACAGAGTATAAAATTCTAGGTTGAGGGGCGCTTGCATGGCTCAGTGGGTTAAAGCCTCTGCCTTGGCTCAGGTCATGATCCCAGAGTCCTGGGATTGAGTCCTGCATTGGGCTCTGCTCAGCAGGGAGCCTGCTTCCCTTCCTCTCTCTCTGCCTGCATCTCTGCCTGCTTGTGAACTCTGTCAAATAAATAAATAAAATCTAAAAAAAAAAAAAAAATCTAGGTTGAAAGGTTTCTTCTCTCTATTCTTTAAAGATACAGCTCCATTGTCCTCTGTCTTGCATTATTTCCAATGAGACCATTGAAACTGTCCCTCTCTATATAATGCGCCATTTTTCTTTGACCACTTTTCTGAAAGAATTATTTGTTTATTTTAGGGGGGGAGGGGCAGAGGGTGAGAGGGAATCCCAAAATAGACCCCCTGCTGAGTGGGGAGCCTGACACAGGACTTGACTCCACCACCCTGTGATCACCATTCAAGACAAAACCAAGAGGCAACTGCCCAAATGAGTGAGCCACACAGGTGCCCCTCTTTGATCACTTTTAAGATTTTGTCTTTATCATTGGATTTAGGTGATTGATTATGATGTCCCTTGCTGTCATTTTTTAAAAAAGATTTTATTCATTCATTTCAGAGAGAGAGAGAGAGAACGAGAGAGACAGAGCGAGCACAAGCAGGGGGAGAGGCAGAGGGAGAAGCAGACTCCTTGCTGAGCCAGGAGCCTGATGTGGGACTTGATCCCAGGCCCTGGAGGTCATGACTTAAGACAAAGGCAGCTACTTAACAATTTGAGCCACCCAGGTATCTCCCTTTCTGTCATTTTCTTAATGTTTCATGTACTTGGGGGTCTTTGAACTCCTCTAACCTATGAGTTTCAGTTTTTATCAAAAATGTATAATTTGGGGCGCCTGGGTGGCTCAGTGGGTTAAGCCTCTGCCTTCGGCTCAGGTCATGATCTCAGGGTCCTGGGATCGAGCCCCACCTCGGGCTCTCTGCTTGGCAGGGAGCCTGCTTCCCCCTCTCTCTCTGCCTGCCTCTCCGCCTACTTGTGACCTCTCTCTGCCAAATAAATAAAATCCTTAAAAAAAAAAAAAGTGTATAATTTTTCAGCCACAATTTTTTTCAAAATTTTTTTGCTTCTCCATTTTATGTCATTTTGGGACTTGAATTATACATATAAATTATTTAATTGTAAGTCATTTAATTTTAAATGATGGCTGTGTTTAACAAGTAGCTTATAAAATTCCCAGTAATTGAGAATAATTGAAAAAATTGGCTCTCCTGAGCCAATATGATCTGACTCCAGGAAACCACTAGATAATACTTCTTTTAATGTCTCTCTCTCTCTCAAATAAATAATAATTCTTTTAAAAAACTGATTAAGGGGCATTGGGGTGACTCAGTTGTTATCTTGACTCATATGTTATTATGTCTGCCTTTGGCTTAGGTCATGATCCTAGGGTCCTGGGATTGAGCCCTCCATCAGTCTCCCTGGTCAGCAGAAAGCCTGCTTCTCCCTCTCTCACTCCCCCTGCTTGTATTCCCTCTCTCACTCTATTCTCTCTCTCACTGTCTCTCTCTATGTTAAAAAAAAAAAAAAAAAAAAAGTGACCAAAGAAAAATGGCACATTATATACAGAGGAAGAGTCTCATTGGAAATAATGCAAGTCAATGACAATGGAGCAGTATCTTTAAAGAACAGAGAGAGGAAACTTTTCAACCTAGAATTTTATATTCTGTACAAATATCTTTCCGAATAAAAGGTGAGAGACTGGGAGGAATATCAGTAAAATGGAGGCATAAGATTTTCTAGCATTCTCCTTCCCTCCAAATGTCTTTTAATGTCTTTTTTTTTCTAAGATTTTATTTACTATGACAGAGATAGCGAGAGAAGGAACGCAAGCCATGGGGGAGCTGGAGAGGGAGAAGCAGGCTCCCCACTGAGCAGGGAGCCCAATACGGGGCTTGATCCAGGATGCTGGGATCATGACCTGAGGCAAAGGCAGAGGCTTAATGACTGAGCCACCCAGGCGACCCATCTTTAATGTCTTCTTTTAATGCCTATTAATTTTGTGTTATTTCAGGGTCAGTTTGTTTGATTTTTTCCCCCTCATTATGGGTCATACCGTCTTTTTTTTTTTTTTTTGGTGTCTCTTATATTTGATTTATTGAATTGTAATTTATATAAACAGGAAAGTGCTCTTTTTTTTGTCACGTATGGAATTTATTTCCTTCGAATCTATCCAAGATTATGCTCATATGTAACTTTATTCCCAATTTACACTTAATAACTCATGCTCCCTGTGACAACATTGTTTTGTTCTCCTAATATTTACATTAATATCCTATCATGGATGTGATAGAATCTGATCTGTTCCGTTGTTGGGCATTTGCTGATTTTCTCTGTGCACACGAAAAGAAGGATGAAGGGGTCATCATTCCGCATAATATTTTTATCCATGTATGTGCGTTTTACTTTCAGTGAAATTCCTTGAAATGCAATTTTGATTCAGAAAGTATAAATATTTTCACAGCAATTTCTTCTTTTTCTTTCTTATTCCACCCATGCTTCTTTTCTTTTTTCGTTTCATTTCTTTTTTTTTTTTCTTTAAACACAATTGTGGAAGTAATTGGCACCCAATTTCCAGCATTGTTTATGGAGAATAAGAAGTCATGCCCATCTGACCTCACCAGCCCGATAGTTTTGTTTGTTTGTTTGTTTTAACATTTTATTTATTTGACAGACAGGGATCACAAGTAGGCAGAAAGGCCTGCAGAGAGAGAGGGGGAAGCAGGCTCTCTGCTGATCAGAGCACCTGATGCGGGGCTTGATCCCAGGACCCTGAGATCATGACCTGAGCCAAAGGCAGAGGCTTAACCCACTGAGCCACCCAGGTGCCCCTTTTATTTCCTTTTTTAATGGTTAATTTTTTAATGTGAACATAGTTGACACACTGTTACATAGGTTTCAGGTTTTGATGGCTGGTAATTTTGATTGGATGGCAGGCATTGTGAATTTTACCTTCTTGGGTGCTAGGTATTTTTGTATTGTAAATATGATTGAATCTTGTTCTGTGATACCAATTTAATTTTTTGGAAATGGTTTCATCTTTTATGGTCCTGATTTTATTTATTTATTTATTTATTATTTTTTTTGTGAGACAGAGCAGCATTTAGTATAGGGCTAGTTTTCCCCTGATACCATGGCAAAAGGCAAAATTCTCTTGAGTACTATAAGCAATGCCATGTGTTAAAATCTGCACTCTGGTTGGTGAGAATAGGAACTAGTCTGGTGGCTTTTTCTCTGCTTGGGTAGTATTCGTACATGAGTGGGTTGATTAGTTTTCAGCTGAAAACACAAGGGGGACCCTCTGCAGATCTCCAAATCTCAATCTCTCTCTCTGTGAATTCTCTTTTTTCTTCTCTTTTGTCAGGTACCTTGTCCTGTGAACTCTGGCTGCTTTGTTTTCGAGCTCTATCTACACAACTCCATGAGACTCTGGGATCTTCCTCCAATCTTCAGCTTGCAGTGTGGCCTAGAAGTGGTTGTTAGGTAGTACACTGGAGCAATAGTAGGGCTCATTCTGTTTCCTATTTTTCAGGGATCACTACCCTTTATTACCTAATGTCTTGATAACTATTGTTTCATGTATTTAGTCTTTTTTTTTTTTAACTTTTTTCATATGGGATGGCAAATTTGGCCTCTCTTACTTCATATGAAGTTTCTAACTTCTTTAGTGGGTACTGAAGTTTCTAACTTTATTTTTTAGTTTAAGAATTTCATTTTCTTCACCTTCTATTTATCTCAATGTGTTATCTATTTTATTTAGCTATCATTTTTCCTTCTAATTTACCTATAATTATTGAAACTATATATTGTCTAATTTATCATTCTGAGTTCCATATTCTCTTTTTAATTATTATATATGTTCTTTTGACACTTTTGTAATTTTCTTAATTGATTTCTAGGTCATTTTGAAATATTAGGTTACAGTTTTCATCTGTTTTGTACAGATGACATTTTGGATGCTTTTGTTGTCTGAAAGGTTGTTATTCCGCACTTTGCTTTTTAAAAAAGTTTTTATTTTCCAGTTAATATACAGTGTAATATCATTTTCAGGTGTACCATATAGTGATTCCACAATTCCATACAACACCTGGTGCTCATCACAGCAAATGCACTCCTTAATTGCCATTATCTATTTAATGCATCCCTTCATCCACCTCCCCTCTGGTAACTGTCCGTTTGTTCTCTGTAGTTAAGAATATGTTTCTTGGTTTGGCTCTCTCTCTTTTTTCCCTGTATTCATTTGTTTTGTTTCTTAAATTCCACATATGAATGAAATCATATGGTATTTGTCCTTCTCTGACTGGCTTATTTTGCTTATTAGCATAATACTCTCTAGCTCTATCCATGTCATTGCGTATTAGCTGTAAAAATGCATGAAATCTTACTTTTCAAAAATTGTAACTCCTTAAAGGACTTGATCATGATCTTTGTTTGTACCTCATTTTAGGGTGAAATGAGTTTTTCTTTCATTACCAGGATGGTGGGATCTGCTAAGACAGCTTTTCAAATTTCATGACTCAAGAACTTTTTCTTTTGTTTTCACAAAGGGATTGATAAATGGCCTCACACTGTCTGAGAACATCTTTCCCTAGACCTCCACCCATTTTCTCTCTACAGCTGTATTTGTATAGACTCTTAGGGATTTCTCCTTACTGTTGGACTTTATCCTGGATGAATATTTTAGTTTGTTAATTTCAATATTTCATGTAGCCTAGACTGATCTAGCTCTTTCAGGCTTTATGGTGTACTCCTTGTATTCATCCTGAATCTTGAAACTCTTCAGTTCAGTTACTGATCTCAAATTGGCCTTTTGCTTCTTCCAGTGAGTATCTGTTGGGGAATTTGGAGTTTTCATGTTCTCAGATGCATGAGACATCCTGCTATTTTCTTCTGCTTCCTCTTTGCAAATGTTGATGCCATGTGGGCTTTGTCATTGTTGGTTCTTTCTCTCTCTCTCTCTCATTTTTTATTTTGTGGTTTGGGACAATTCTTGTCATTTAGTTTTGTGATACATTTACCCATGGGCACATACTTAGCAGTGCATAGTAGGCAGATTAATGTCTCCTGCCCAAGACGTCTCCATCCAAATCCTTGAACCTGTAAGTATGTTACCTTACATGGTACAAGGTGCTTTGCTTTGTCCTTAAGTTAAGGACCCTGAGATACTAGATTATTGGGGTGGGCCCAATGTAATTATAAGTATACTTATAAGTGAAAAAGGGAGGTAGAAGAGCCAGGCAAGGAAATGTAGTGATTGAAGCAGGTAGAGTGATGTGATATAAGAAAGACTTGGCTAGGCACAGGTAGCTTTGAAGATGGAGAAAGGGGATTGTAGTGGATAGAAAAGAAAGTGAGACTTGAGTCTTTGAAACTTGCTGAATCCAAGAAACCAATTATTCTACTAAACTGGTGCATAAACTGGTGTATAAGGCTTCATGGGACTGGTGCAAAACATTATCACGAACTTGGTAGTTTTAAACAACAGAGATTTACTCTTTAACAGTTCTGGAGGCCAGAATTCTTAAATTTAGGGTTTGGGAGTGTTGTGATCTTTCTGGGGAAAAGTCCTTCCTTGTCTCTTTCAGCTACTTATGGCTCCAGGTTTATTTTGGTTTGCAGCAACATAGCTCTAATCTCTGCCTCTGTCTTTGCCTGGTCTTTTCCTCTGTGTCTACAGCCTCTCCTCATCTATTTCTTATTAAGGACAACTGTCATTGGATTTAAGGCCCATGTGGATAATCTAGAATTATCTCACCTCAAGATCCTTGCTTAATTATATCTCCAAAGATCCCCTTTTTTCAAATAAATTATATTCACAAATTCTATGGCTTAGGAAGTAGAAATATACATATACATAGTTAGCATTTAATTATTTTTTAAAAGAGATTTTATGTTCTAGAGTGGCTTTAAGTTCAGAGCAAAATTGAGCAGATACAGAGATTTCCTTTATATTCCCGAACACCTGCATAATCAACATCTCTTACCAGAGTGGCACATTTGTTATAACTGGGGAGTCTATACTGACACATAATTATCATCCAAAGTCCATGGTTTGCATGGGAATTCACTCTTGGTGGTATACATTGTATGGGTTTGGACTAATTTATAATGATGTAACCACCATTATGGTAATACAGAATAGTTTCATTGCCCTAAAAATCCTCTGTGCTCCACTGTTCATCTCTTTCTTCCCCCTAGCTCCTGGCAACCACTGATCTTTTCACTGTCTCCATAGTTTTTCCTTTTCCAAAATTTCATATGGTTTGTATCATGTAAGTATAGAGCCTTTTTAAGACTGGCTTCTTTCTTTTATTAATATGCATGCAAGTTTCCTCCACGTCTTTTCATGGCTTGATAACTTTTTTTTTTTAAAGATTTTATTTATTTGACAGAGATCACAAGTAGGCAGAGAGGCAGAGAGAGAGAGAGAGAGAGAGAGAGAGAGGGAAGCAGGCTCCCCACCGAGCAGAGAGCCCAATGCGGGACTCGATCCCAGGACCCTGAGATCATGACCTGAGCCGAAGGCAGCGGCTCAACCCACTGAGCCACCCAGGCGCCCCGATAACTTTTTTTTTTAAGTGCTGAATAACATCCCATTTTCTGGATATACTGCAGTTTGTTTATCCACTCACTTACTACAGAGAATCTTGGTTTCTTCCAAGTTTTGGCAGTTACGAATAAAGCTGCTTTAACATCTATGTATAGGTTTTTGTGTGGACATAAGTTTTTGGTTCCTTTGGGTAAATACCAAGGAGCACAATTTCTGGATAGTATAGTAAGAGTGTCTTTAGTTTTATAAGAAACCACCAAACTGTCTTCCAAAGTGACTGTATTATTTTGCATCCACATCAGTGTGAATGAGAGTTCCTGTTGCTTCATGTCCTCCTTGGCATTTAGTGCCACCTGCTATAATCATTTATTGGTTCCAGGAGTTTCTGTTTTTCTTGTTAGTTGTTGGTTCTTTTGGATTTTTACATAGATGATCATGTCATCTATGAACAAAGATAGTTTTCTTTCTTCCTTCCTACTTTGTGTGTTGCTTATTTCTTTTTTTTTTATGTTATTGCATTAAGTGGAACATTCAGTATGATGTTGAAAAGCACTGTGAGGAAGGATATCCTTGTTTTGTCCCTAATCTTAGTGAGAAAGCTTCAAGATTATCACCATTAAGTATGATATTAGCTGTATTTTTTGGGTAGATATCTTTTTTTAATATAGAAACAATTTTATTTGTCAGAGAGAAGAGAGAGAGAGAGAGAGAGCGAGAGCAAGCCAAAGCAGCGGGAGTGGCAGGCAGAGGGAGAAGCAGGCTCCTCAATGAGTAAGGAACCTGACTCAGGCAGAGATCCCGGGACTCTGGGATCATGACCTGAGCTGAAGGCAGAAACTTAACCGACTGAGCTACCCAGGTGTTCCTGGTAGATATTCTTTATCAAGTTGAGAAAGTTCCCCTCTATTCCTAGGTCAGTGACATATCTTTTTTGGGACCACCACATAATCAATACAAATGCCTAAAATAGTTGTCTGGGAGGAAGAAATCCCTGTGTTGATTAGGAAGCTTCTACTCTATGAGAACATTGGTTACTTGAATTCCAGCTCCTTGTGGGCAAGTTTGAAATACTTTTTTTATGATTATTGCTGAAGGATAAACTTATAGATTGTTTGTATAACATAAGTTTTTTTTGATTAATTAACAAAGTCATTTATCCTACTTTGGGATTAATGTAAGAAAAATCAGTATAAAAATCAGTATAAGCTAGTCCTTAAGGTATTTCTCAAGCTGTCCTTAATACTGTTCCTTTTGGGTTGGGGGACAGATTTGAAATCTGGAGATTTTAAAATAAGTTATAGCTCTCTATTTCCTGTACAGCTACATGCTATAGAAAATTAATTTGAGGTCACTTTGAAAGTTAAAAAATGTGTTATCACGCTGAAACTCTCCGCAATTTCTGGCAACTGGGATTGGAATGGGAAAATATATCACCTAGGATTTCCCTTAGATGACTGGAACATGGTGCTTCAAGAAGAAAAAGAAAAAAAGAAAGCTTTTTAAGTTTTGATGTCTTCTCTTCATTTATTTCATTATAATCTAATTTATTGATTACCAAATTTGAATTCTGTATCATATATTTAGCTTTATCTGTGACAGTGTCACAACTAAAATAATTCACAGGGGGCTGGACTAACTCTTTAGAAAATGAACTTCTAGAAATTATGCCCCCCCCTTTTTTTGGCATAGTTACAACAGAGCATTAATAGAGCTTGTTGAAAGTAGATTAGACCCACTGTGTAGTCCTTCTTTAGATATGAGTAGCAGAGAGTCAGGGATATAACACTAAATTGTTCAATCTTGTGGTTTTAATTTTATATTAAGGTATCTTTATTGGAAAACAATACATAATTTGATTAATTACTTTTTTTGTTCTCATAAATAAAAAATCTCAGAGCAAAGATAAAATAAAACATTAAATTGGTTGTTTTTCAGAAGAAAGGGCTTAATTGCTTTTTAAATGCCTATTATTCTATGAGCACTAAATGAATTTAATTTCTGGTAGCCACATTCCTTTATTGGTCTGCCCTCTAAAGCTCAAAGCCTCCGTGCTGTTTAATCCCCTAAGTGCTTCTCTGAGGACTTGGAAATGGCCTTCTCAAACAGCTGCTTGATCTTAATTCACTAACTCAGAGTTCCTCCTTTTACCTCATGGCTTTTCTGCTTTTCAACTTGTCTTCTACAAAAGTCCAGCCTTTCTTCTTATGCACATTTTAAAGTCACCTTACAAAAAATCATCATTTGATGAAGGACTGAAAAAAGGAAAATTGAGGGTTAAAAAATGGAATTTGGGAGCAAGAAAAATACCAAAAGATTTTTCCACTATTTAAAGGTAGATGAGGCAATGTTAACAGTTGATAACACAGACATTCTTGTTTATTTAACATTCTTGTCTATTTAAAAACAGGAATTAAAAAACTGAAAGAAAAATGAATTAAGGACTGAGTTGAGTTAAAGTAAAAGAGAGCATCCAACTGCTTCAAATCTATTCATGGCTTTAGACCAGGAGGAGATAAACCATGAACTCAGAAATGTGTATATGTAATTGCTCCTAGTGATCTTTGAGAAATAATGGTAAACCAGAGCATTGCCAAAACCTTAATGGAGGTAAACATCTCAGCTTTTATAATGGAAAATATAAATTTCAGAAATTACAGATGATAGATTTTGATGTTGATTTGCATAAAAGGCTGGATCTGTCCATGCCCATGTTCAAGGCTTGATAGGTAAGTGGTGCCCTAACCCCATGACAGCTCCAAGAATTCTGTATCTCAGTACAAATTCTATACCTCAGTGCAAATTCTGTGTCTCAGCTCAGCTCTTGATTTCCATTTGCCTGTTAAGGGAGCAAGGCCTGAAACATTTTATTTTTTTATTATTATTATTGTTTATTATGTTAGTCACCATACAGTATATCATTAGTTTTTGATGTAGTGTTTCATGATTCATTGTTTGTGTATAACACCCAGTGCTCCATGCAATCTGTGCCCTCCTTAATACCCCTCCTTAATACCCATCACTGGGCTCACCCATCCCCTCACCCTTCTCCCCTCTGAAACCCTCAGTCTGTTTCCTGGAGTCCATAGTCTCTCATGGTTCATCTGCCCCTCTGATTTTCCCTCCTTCATTTGCCCCTTCCTTCTTCTAATGTTCTCCATGCTATTCCTTATGTTCCACATATAAGTGAAACCATATGATAATTGACTTTCTCTATTTGACTTAATTCAATTAACATAATCTCCTCCAGTTCCATTCATGTTGATGCAAATGACGAATGAAATTTGACCATTCGCTTACACCATACACAAAGATAAACTCTAAATGGATGAAAAAGCCTGGTGGTGGGTATTAAGGGGGCCACATATTGCATAGAGCACTGGGTGTGGTACATAAATAATGAATCTTGGAACACTGAAAAAATTAAATTAAATTAAAAAAATAAATGGATGAAAGACCTCAGTCTGAGACAGGAATCCATCAATGTCCTAGAGAACATAGGCAGTAACCTCTTTAACATCAGTCACAGCAGCTTCTTTCAAGACACATCTCCAAAGGCAAGGGAAACAAAATGAAAAATGAAATTTTGGGACTTCATTACGATCAAAAGCTTTTGCACAGCAAAGAAAACAGTCAACAAAACTAAGAGGCAACCCACGGAATGGGAGAAGATATTTGCAAATGACACTACAGATAAAGTGTTGGTATCCAAGATCTATAAAGAACTTCTCAAACTCAACACCCAAAAACCAAATAGTCAAGTCAAAAAATGGGCAGAAGACATGAACAGACACTTCTCCAAAGAAGACATACAAATGGCTAACAGACACATGAAAAAATGTTCATCATCATTAGCCATCAGGGAAATTCAAAAGAAAACCACATTGAGATACCACCTTACACCAGTTAGAATGGGGAAAATTGACACAGCAAGAAACAACAAGTGTTGGAGAGGCTGTGGAGAAAGGGGCACCCTCTTACAGAATGCAAGCTGGTGTAGCCACTTTGGAAAATAGTGTGGAGGTGCCTCAAAAAGTTAAAAATAGAGCTACCCTATGACCCTGCAATTACACTACTGGGTATTTACCCAAAGATACAGATGTAGTAAAAAGAAGGGACACATGCACCCCAGTGTTCATAGCAACAATGGCCACAATCTCCAAACTGGAAAGAGCTGAGATGCCCTTCAACAGATGAATGGATAAAGAAGATGTGGTCCATATATACAATGAGGTATTACTCAGACACTGGAACAGATGAATATCCAACTTTTGCATCAGCATGGGTGGAACTGTCCTGAAACATTTTAGAATGGATTATTAAACAAATAGCTTTAGGAGTTTAGAAGAGTATCACTGTGAACCAGTAGAAGAAGTTCACTAATAACAAGTCATGCCCAAACAACTTATTTTACTCTCTGAGGGGTTTACTAGTGGTGGAAGTATTATATTTCATCAAGATGCCAGGGGTTGTGGAATGGTGGAGCTGGTAGGGATCTTAGCAATCACCTGGTTCAAATTTCTCATTCGTAAGTGAAATGGAGGACCAAAAGGTTGACTACGTGTCACATAATAAGTTTATGGCAGGTGGAGCATGGAATAAATTCAAGTCTCCTAGTTCAGTCTCTTTCTAGAACATCAAGACCTCCTTGTGACACCGTTATTGCCAAGAGGGAGTAAGGACCAAATGAAGAACAGTTGGGTGGGTTTATAGTGGGTGCAATAGATACACTCCACAAATGTCTAAGGGGTTTGTGTCATTTGAAGAGAGATCTTCAATGGTATACTTCAAGTCTCTGGCTTTGGCTCTCTCACTGTCATGTTTAACATTTTAATTATTGAATTGGAGATGAAGACACAGAAAATTTCTTACTAAATGTTCACACAAAGCTGGAAGGAATAGCCAATATGGATGATATAATCAAGATTTAAGCTCTTTGACAGATTGGAACAATGAGCTGAAAATAATAAGATGAAATTTAATAGGAGTAGGAGGAAAGTGCTACAATTAATTTTAAAAAAATCAACTGCTTCTATTCAAGACAGGGGGTAGTTTATAGAAGATTAAGTTGAATGTAAGTACAGTGTAGGCCAATAGTGTCATTTAGCTGTCGAAAGAAGTAATTGCAATCTTACTCTGTCTTCCAAACATTCTTGTGTTCTGATCAAGGGACATAATTGTTCCCTGAACCAGCCGCATGTGGAAGATGGGTTAGACTTTAGACACCACATTTTAACAGGAATATTGACAACTGTAATGTTTCAGAGGAGAGTGACATAATTATGAAGGGTCTGTTGTGAAGAAAAGTAGATACATTAATTCTGAAAGGGAGAAGACTTATTAGGTAGTTTGTTAATGATAGCTATCGTTAAAACTCTTTATTCATTGTTTTTATGTTTAATTTTTAAATTTGTTCAGTAAAGGTTTATTCAAAACCTCTACGAAGTGTCAGGGTTACAGAAATAAATATGATAAGATCTCTACCCATAATAACCTTGTAGTCTAATGCTGTGTTTCTAAAAGCAGGGTCTTTGAGTGACCTGGTTGCCTGTTAAATAGAATAGAGTCCTAGGCTCTCCTTCAGACCTGCTGAATCAGCCCATGGTGGGAGGTCTAGAAAAGTACATTTTTAGGATCCCATCTATTAACAACAAAATTGGATAAATATTATCATGGAGATGTGTCCAATGTGCTTAGGTATCCTAGGGATGGAGAGTCTGTCTGATAGTATTCCATGTCGTATAGGGAACACAGATATTCCTGGGTATCCCAGATTTGTAACCAGTGAATAGACATGAAATGGGACCAGTTTTTAACTCAGAATAATGAAGAATTTTTTAACAGTGCGGGGGTGCTTAAAACTAGAATAGGTTTCCTAGTGAGCAGTGTACTTCTCATCATGGAGATGATAAGGAAGGGGCTTGACAAACAATTGTCATGTGATTTAGGGAAAAATGTTCATGGTTTCCATCCTATGTCCCACCTTTGTACGAAGGGGCATTTCTAACAACACTGCCCCCACCCCCCACTCCCACCCTTTTCTTGACCTGCTTACTTCTTATGGGAGAGACCAATCTGCTTTTTTAGAATCTGGGACATTTTTGAGGCCATGTTTTCATAGGGGCAAGTCAACATAAAACTCTTTATTTATCAGGCTGGTGATTACTGTATGAGTCAGGCATGTAGGCTTTTCATCCAGATGAGGGCGGGTCCCCAGGTTCTGCTCTGTAGGACCCCAGGCACAACTGTGTGTGAGAATTCTAAGGTATATATTGAAGATAGAAAATAGGGTCCCAACTTGCATCAGGTATAAGCTGTATTCTCCAGCATAATTACTGGGACTCCTGCTTCGAGGATCTTTGAATGCTTTCCAGGCCATTAAGAAGTTGATATTTTGATCTCTATTTGGTTAGGAGTTCCATTATTGGATAGAGTTCTGAGGTGGAGAAGAGATGATTCATAGGCCCACGAATCCATAACACATTTTTTTTTTCATTGAGTGGTGTAAGCAAACTAGCATTCAGGCTCTGCTGGCAACCAGAGAGCTAGCGACTAGAGGTGGAAGTTTGGACTAAAATGACTCCATTAACCTTTCAGAGGCTTAATGGAGCCTGGGTGCTCTAAGACCCCATTTGTTTATAGACTCTTACTGGTTATACTTGAACAGTTTGTCCTTAAATCTGCTGGTCAATAATACCCATCTGTCAAATGGTTGGATTTCAACCTTATCCTATTTCCTATGGCTTCAGGAATCCTCTAAAAAGTGGTGGGGTCTCATATCATTGAAGCTGTACCCTTCATTTATGCAACAAATGGTGGTACCTGCTATCTGGGTGCCAGGAGAGTCTTGATCCTTCCTTGAGGACTAAAACACTTGTTTCCTAAATTCTTGGGAGCTGACAGCAGCTTGAAGTCAACTGACAACTTCACTCTTAGTGAAGTTTGTCACCAGGTACTATCCTCTGCTGAATGTCCCCTCACTCAAGGTATCTATTCCCATACATTTGATACAGGAGTATAAAGGCCCACCCTTTGCTTCAATTTGGGACAATTCCAGAGCTCCCATGGAACTGGCTGAGGATTTTGTTGTGAATTATCACAGATCAGTTTCTCTCTTTGTTCACTACTGCTTTCATCTGTTCCCATAGCTATAATCTGAGGAGGACCTGCATATGCCTTGCTATCTCAAAAGTCTTCCTCCTAGAGGATTCAGCCAGCAACATAAGTATTTGCAGTGTTATTGTAGGTATCAAGCAAGTGTTAAGTGTATGGAATACAGTAGTGAGAAGAGCCTGTAATTCTGTAGTTTATCTGTTCCAGCTCCTGTCCATCTGCCCTGCTCTGTGCTGTGATTTGGTTAAAACATGTTGCTATCTTCCCAGGTTTGCCTCGTGGCTGATATTGATGGGTTGATGGGGTGCTGCTGCTGTACTCCTTGTGGCCCCTGTATTGTTTTTTTTTAAAAATTTAATTAAATTAAATTTTTTTCGTGTTCCAAAATTCATTGTTTATGCACCACACCCAGTGCCCCATGCAATACATGCCCTCCTTAATACCCACCACCAGGCTCACCCAACCCCTCACCCCGCTTCCCTCCAAAGAGTCCACAGTCTCTCATGGTTCATCTCCCCTTCCATTTCCCGCCAACTCCCTTCTCCCAATGTCCTTTGTGTTATTCCTTATGCTCCACAAGTAAGTGAAACCAGCATAATCTCTCAGCATAATCTCTTCCAGTCCCATCCATGTTGATACAAAAAAAGTTGGGTATTCATCCCTTCTGTGGAGGAATAATACTCCATAGTATATATGGACCATATCTCTTTATCCATTCGTCTGTTGAAGGGCATCTTGGTTCTTTCCATAGTTTGGCGACTGTGGTCATTGCTGCTATGAAAATTGGAGTACAGATGGCCCTTCTTTTCACTACATCTGTGTCTTTGGGGTAAATACCCAGTAGTGCAATTGCAAGGTCATAGGGAAGCTCTATTTTTAATTTCTTAAGCAATATCCACACTGTTTTCCAAAGTGGCTACACCAACTTGAATTCCCAACAACAGTGTAAGAGGGTTCCCCTTTCTCCACATCCTCTCCAACACTTTTTATTTACTGTCTTGTTGATTTTGGCCATTCTAACTGGTGTAAGGTGGTATCTCAATGTGGTTTTGATTTGAATCTCCCTGATGGCTAATGATGATGAACATTTTTCATGTGTCTGATAGCCATTTGTGTGTCTTCTTTGGAGAAGTGTCTGTTCATGTCTTCTGCCCATTTTTTGACATGATTATCTGTTTTGTATGTGTTGAGTTTGAGGAGTTCTTTATAGATCTTGGATATCAGCCCTTTGTCTGTAGTGTCATTTGTGAATATCTTCTCCCATTCCGTGGGTTGCCTCTTTGTTTTGTTGACTGTTTTCTTTACTGTACAGAAGCTTTTGATCTTGATGAAGTCCCAAAAGTTCATTTTTGCTTTTGTTTCCTTTGCCTTTGGAGACATGTCTTGAAAGAAGTTGTGGCCAGTTTGGAAGAGGTTACTGCCTATGTTCTCCTCTAGGATTTTGATGGATTCCTGTCTCACATTGAGGCCTTTCATCCATTTCAAGTTTATCTTTGTGTATGGTCTAAGAGAATGGTCGAGTT